>NC_091226.1:6094426-6366439 GCF_040958095.1 Procambarus clarkii
GTTGTGTTTACGCTGGCGGGCGGCGTCCTTACCAACTCCGGATTATGTCTATTACATCACTAAACTTCATTTAATAACTATATGCCTGTTAAATAGAAGATTTTAATTGTTAATAGCATTATATTGTCGTTTTAATATGGAACACGTACACATATGCGAAACGTCTAAAGCTGGTGTCCGAAGTGGTAAAATATTAGTGTGCGATGTTGTCAATGTACGGAGTGTCTTGTATCCATTCGTACTAGTGGCTTTAGGTATTGTATGTACTACCTCTATCTATAAAATCAAACAGAATGTTTGTACTGTAACTCTGCATCTATGTATATATTTTTCCTAAATAAATTATTATTATTATTGTAAAGCCACTAGCACGCATAGCGTTTTCGGGCAAAGATCCCGTACCCAGAAGCTGGGTATCTTGGTTGCCCTGTGACTACTCTTATGACATTTCCTAACTCTTATGACATTCCCTAACAGTATTGGTAAACTAATAACAATGAACAGTAGCTCAATATTACCGGAATAATCCAACTCATGTGGCCATGTTTTTTGTTGTGAAGCGCGGTCGTTCAGTTCGTATACAGCATACCTTCTTACGAAGGTTAGAGTCTTAGAAATGTCTTACCATTGCTAAGAAATCATAAGATATACTTATTTACAATAATACACTGGTTGTTTTTGTTGATTTAGGGGCGATGACATGAGTAAACTGGTTATGTTGTGATGATTTAGGGGCAACGAACTGTGGTTATTAGACTATGTTTTGTACATAAGCAAAAAAACAAGTTGTAATTCTTTTAATTATAACAATAATAACGACAAAAAGTTAATAATTAATGTACTTGTTAAGCAAAATTCGCAATATCTTAGTTTTATTTAGGAAAAAAAATAAAAGACATCTGGAAAAAGATCTGCAGACTATATGTCTTACATTTTATTCCGTTATTTACACTAAAAGAACAATTAAACGTACACTATCGCCCGTGCCTGGTGCACGAGCACCAGGCACGGGCACCGGGAGCATCCCAGACACTGACTTAATCGACTGAGATTAAGGCAGTGTCATTTTCATTCCTTTAGAACAAGGAAATCTCATTCTTAAACTGTATAATATGAGCTGCGCAATAATTTTTTGCTGATCTTCAATAAATAAATTCTGGAGGGCTTGTGCAAGGATTAGGATGAGTTAGCCTAGTTTTTACTGTATATCCGTTTCTGGTTACTCAAGGGTGACAGTGGCGGGCAACACGAGAATAAATATTTGTATAAATTCCAATTTCGATCAGATCTACTTGGGGATAGTTTACAAATGTTCGCCATGAAATTTACGTTTTCTCTAATAGCCGAAGAGCTTATTTGAGAAAACAGGTATGGCATTGAATCAGCGTGGTAAAACAATTGTATTATTGACACGACGAGTATAATCGACGTAGTTTTTATATATGTTGCCGGTCGAACACATATTTATGTGACGTTTTATACTTATGTTCTTCTAGAACATTCTATTGCGAACACATTGGTACAAAAATGAAATACGTACATCGAAAACTAATGTCAGGACAGTGACAAGAGTATATACACTTTTAAATATGGCCGCTCGATCGCCGATACACTAATTTCATTTGGCGAAATTTATTTTTTCATACGCCATTTCGCGACAATTATTTATAACTGATATAAATGTTGCAAAAGAAGTTTAGGATTAAGTAACATATTACACATTAAAAAAATGAATACATTAATACCTAAACAGTTTGTAAATACAGTGATAAATTGTGCCAAACATTACACAATATTATTTACTAAGAAGCGTATGACAACTCAAAACGGCATGATTTCAACAGGATTTTTTATAGTTGTCAAAAAACTCTGATTTTAATTATCAAGTATTTGTCACAATGTATTTTATATAATTATGAGGCAGTGGAATGACCAAATTGTTCTGTATTATAAATGCATAATGCTAAATTTCTATATACATAACAGTAAAATAATGACCACCTACATTTAAGGATAACTAGGAAATAGTAACTGGAAACTTTATTTGAACGAAAATTCAATACCAAATTTCTTAGATGTTTTCTTAATATAAAGATCAACAGTAACGAATCTTATTCATTATGGACAAATTAACAAAAAAAAAACATAATTTTCATTGAGGACCATGTATTAGAGCATACTTAGTCACTTATATATTAAAAGTATTGTTGTTTTTGAAACATTGGGGTTGTAAACAAACAGAACGGCCTACCCGAAAAGTCGTAACATAAGAAGTTGTACATGTTTGCTAATTTATTATTTGATAAATGATTATTACTAATTTACGACGACTATAAAGGTTTCCCATTAGTTAAATTACTGTAGTGTGACTAAATGCTACTACAAAACATATATAAATCCTGGGAAAGTCACAATGACCAGCGACATTAAAGCATATAAGACTAAATAGTAACAGGAAACTGTCGGCGAACGAAAAATTCATTTCCAAATTTATTAGATGTTTTCCTAAATATAAAGATCGATGGGCTGGAATTTTCTGGATTATAGCCTAATTAAGGTAAAAATATATGTATTTTTACTTGAAGAACATATATCAGAGCATAGTCAGTGAGTTATAGAATAATAAGAGTGTGGTATTTCATTGTATAACAAGAGATTGTCCATGGAAGCGAAAATAGACGTAGTTTAAGACAAAATAACGTCCAAAAACAGCCGTAGAGTCAAACGGCAACTGTTGACGTTCTTTTTAAGAGGACAGGTTGCATACATACCCTGGTGTACATATATATGAATGAATATTGCATGTCATGTGTACAGCCCACTCGATACCACGCCAGTAGTGTAAGAAGACACAAGTCGGGACCGTTTTGCTTTTTTCAGCGGTCCCGACTTGTGTCATGTGTTTTTTCGTTACCCCGGTGAACTGGTCAAGTCTTTTTTTTTTTTTTTTTTTTCAGCGGTCCCAACTTGTGTTGTGTGTTTTTCGTTACCCCGGTGAACTGGTCAAGTCTTTTTGTTTTTCAGCGGTCCCAACTTGTGTCGTGTGTTTTTCGTTACCCCGGTGAACTGGTCAACTTTTTTTTTATTTTTTTTTCAGCGGACCCAACTTGTGTCGTGTGTTTTTTGTTACCCCGGTGAACTGGTCAAGTCTTTTTGTTTTTCAGCGGTCCCAACTTGTGTCGTGTGTTTTTCGTTACCCCGGTGAACTAGTCAAGTCTTTTTGTTTTTCACCCCCTCCCCATCCGGCCCGTTGGCGTCGTGAGGGGGCTTGGTGGACGGCTGCCGGAGTGTGATGCTCCGTTGGGCAGTCCTCTGTCCTTTTCTGGCTTTGCACTCCTGCTGCTGTCTTCTCCAATTGTGCCGGATCGCTTTTCCTTTTCCTTATGTTTCGTTTTTCTCCCCCCTCTTTTCCTATCTGCTTGTCGTTTCCTGCCGACCTTTTGCTTGTTTTGGATTCTTTCTTTGGACTTCTTCTATTTTGACGCCCGGGTGCTTGAGGAGGCATACTCTTGCACCTGTAGAACTGTAGTACCCAACGTCTCGAGCGAAGGGAACCTTTTATTGTCAATCCCCCTTTCGTTGCTGAACCCGATCTCGACGGACTGACGGTTCTTAAGGTGGCGTTTGTGGGGCGTATACTCACGACGCACCCCTAGGGGGCCCCGGCATGATCGGCGATGGCTTCCTGTTGGGTGTCCTGCCTCTAATTGTGGCTCCATGGTGGGTATGGGGGCACATTCGTGGATGAATTTGTCACTTTTCGTCTCTATGTCGTTGAATGTTTCCGTTGTACCCTCTCAGGCTCGTGGGGTGGGCGACTAAGCCCCCGAGTCGGCCTGTATTGGAAGACCAGGCTCTGTAGCTCCCGCTGCGTTGGGCCCCGACCTTGCTCCTCCTTTGACCGTCCTGACTTCTTCCCCCAGCTCCCCTCCCTCCTCTGTGGTTGGGTCGAGCCTCCAGCCCCCGGTGGTGACCACTTCGTCCCCTGGTGTGGCTAAGTCTTTCGTTGTGACTACTGCGCCTTTTGACCCCTCTCTCTCTAGGGGTTCTCAACGCCGTTCGCGCCCCAACCGCACTCGCTCGATTCCTTCTCGTGCTGATGCGTATCAGGCCTTGTTTGGTCCTGCTTCATGGGCCAAATACTTTGATCTCCTCCCTCTTGATTCTGCGCCTCCTGACGATTTCTCCCTCCATCGGCATCTTGTAGATTCCGTGGATGCGTCTATTACTTTCAACCCCACTCGTCTCGGTACACGTGTCGTTGCTGCTCCTTCTCAGGATGCGGCTTCCCGCTTGGCTGCCTTATCTTGCCTTGGCGAGATCCCTGTTCGGGTCTCCAAGAAGCCACACAAGCCATTAAGTCCTCCAGGTTCACTCCTTTACTCGTCCCCCTCGTGGTCGTCGCCGTCAACCCCTTCGTTTTGTGAAGATCACCTTTGATGGTAGGACCCTTCCATCCTCTGTCATTCTTGCTGGTGCTAGGTGCTTTGTCCAGGAGTATATTCCTTCTCCTCGACTTTGTAACAAGTGCTGGAGGTTTGGGCATGGTGCCCTCCGCTGCTCTGGGACTGTCTCTCTCTGTCCTTTGTGTGGGAGTGAAGGTCACTCTAAGTCGGAGTGCACTTCTCCCCAGGCTCGTTGCCTCAACTGCGGTGAGGCCCATCCTACCTTCTCCCGTGTGTGTGTCCATTACAAGCTTGAGGCAGCCGTCCTCAACTTGAAGTACCGGGAGCGTTTGTCTTTTCCTGAGGCGAGGCGCCAGGTTCGCCGGCTCCCGCCTTTTGCTAATATCTCTTATGCTCGCGTGTTGCGCTCTTCCTCTCCTCGTCCTTCCCGCCTTCCTCAGACTCACAACCGTTTCCGGGCCTTGGACCCTGATGCGCCCACTGCCCCCTCCTTTGTTCCTTTGGGTTCTCTCCCGAAGGATCCTCCTCCTGGTCCTCTGTCTGGGGTTCCCCTTCCTTCTACCCGGTCCGTCGTGTCTCCTGTGTCTTCTTCCTCGTCCCCATCTGATCCTCCTTCCCATCCTCTTCCTCCATCTATCGGCTCTCCCCACCACCTGTCGGTGCGGGCGGATGTCCATCGCTCTCCTAACGGCCGTCGTTTGTGCTCTCGTTCAGCTTCTCCTGTTGAGACTCTGGAATCCGTTGCCCGGTACGTAGTTGCTGGGACACCGGTCTCTTTAAGTCAGAAGCGAAAGCCTGGCTCCTCTCCTTCCTCTTTCCCGGCGGGTAAGAAGGCTTCGCTTTCTTCCTCAGCTCCTACTTCTGGCTCTGTTGCTCCTTCCCTTCCCGTTTCAGTGATTGCGCCCCCTGTTCCTGCTATGGAGGTTTCTTTGGCCCCTGCTTCCCTTTCGGTTGCTGCTCTTGCTGAGGTGCGCTCCCCTCTTTCTACTCCCCCTCTTCCTGCTGCTGTCCTTGACTGCTCCTCTCCATTGTCTTCTTCTCTTCCTCCTCCTCCTCCTCCTCCTCCGGGCCCCGCCCGCCCACCTCTTATCTGTTCTCCCGTTTCCTTCCCTCCGTCTTTGCTCAGTTTACCCATGCCCCCTAACCCTGACTTTGCTGACCCTGATCCCGACCCTGATATTCTTTAACGTGCTCTGTTGCTCTTTCGCCTTTGTTTCTTCCTTGTTCTCTGTTTTTGTCCTTTCTCTTCTCGTCGTTGTCCATTCTTCAATGGAACGTTCCTGATTATTACGCCAATTTCCTCGAACTCCAACTTCTGATTTCGCGGTTTTCGCCCCTTTGTGTCTGTCTCCAGGAGCCAATGCTTGGTGCTCGTCCTGGTCGTTTTCGTGGCTATTCCTTTCTCTCCCCCCCCCAGCCATTGCTGGGGCTTCTAATTCTTCTGCTCTCTTGATTCGTGCCGATATTCCCTTTGTTCCTTTGCATTTTCCTTCGCCTCTCCATTGTTCTGCTGCTCGTATCTTTGTGGGGAAATGGTACAGTTTGTTCCATTTATCTCCCCCCGTGTGTCCCGCTCTCTCTTCCTGATTTGAAACACCTCCTAGACTCCTTGCCGGAGCCTGTGCTCCTGCTGGGTGACTTCAATTGTCGTCATTCTCTTTGGGGTGACGTTCTGACGAATACCCGGGGTCGCCTCCTTGAGCCGTTTCTCCTCTCTTCTTCCCTGTCTCTTCTGAATTCTGGTGAGCCCACTCATTTGGACTCTCGGACTCGCACCCTTTCTTGTCTTGATCTTTCTCTCTGCTCTTCTTCTCTTTACTTAGATTTCACGTGGCAGGTTCTTGATGACCTCCATGGAAGTGATCATTTCCCCATCCTTGTTTCCTTTTTCTCTTTTCGCCCTTCCCTCTCTTTCCCTAGGTGGCAGTTTGCTAAGGCAGACTGGACCCTATTTACCCTCAGTGCTGCTCTCTCTGACCTCTCCCTTCTGCCTCTCTCTCGCGCTCTCCTCCTTTTTCATGACACTGTCTTCAATCCTGCCCTCCGCTCTATTCCTCGCTCTTCCTCTCGGGGTCCACGGAAGTGCGTTCCCTGGTGGAATGGTCCACTGTAAGCGTGCAGCCTAGAAGAGGCACCGCCGTAGGCAGACGACCGATTCTTTTCTTTTCTTTCGGAGAGCGAGTGCGGTGGCCCGTAGGGCCATCCGTACGGCTAAACGTGAATGTTGGGCATCTTATGTCTCAACAATTACGTCCGAAACCCCTCTGGCCCAGATCTGGGAGCGTATCCGCAAGATAGCGGGTAAGTTCGTTCCCGATGTTTCACCGGTCCTTCACCTCCATGATTCTCTTGTGGCGGACCCGTTGCAGGTCGCTTCCGAACTGGGTTCCCACTTTTCTTCTGTTAGCTCTGGTCTTCATCTTCCCCAATCTTTCCTTCTTCATAAACCTGTCCTTGAGTCTCGTCCTTTAGATTTCTGCACTCATCTTCGGCTTCCCTATAATGATCCCTTCTCTCTCTCTGAACTTCGTTCTGCCCTGGCCCTCTGCGGTTCTACGGCGGCGGGCTCCGATGGTATTCATTATGAGATGCTTCGCCATCTCCCTCCGAGCACGTCTCAGTATTTACTGAGTCTGTATAATCGGATCTGGGAGTCGTCGTCAGTCCCTGTGGACTGGCTTGATGCCGTTGTCCTCCCTGTTCGCAAACCGGGGTCTCTGGGTACTTCCCCTAAGGACTTTCGCCCTATTGTTCTCACAAGTTGTGTCTGCAAACTCTTTGAACGTATGGTTAACGTTCGTCTGATGTGGTTCCTGGAACACCATCACCTCCTCTCCCCTTCTCAATTTGGTTTCCGCAAGTGCCGCAGCACGACAGATGTCCTGGTGAACTTGGAGGTCTATATTCGTACTGCTTTTGCTGCGAAGACCTCCGTTGTTGCCGTCCTTTTTGACCTGGAAAAGGCTTACGACACCACTTGGCGTTATCATATCCTATCTCAACTTCATTCTTTTGGCCTTCGTGGTCATCTCCCTCTCTTTCTCCGCAGCTTCCTCTCTCGTCGTTCCTTTCGGGTGCGCCTTGGTACCGCTCTCTCTCCCTCTTTTCAGCAATACGAAGGTGTGCCCCAGGGTAGTGTTCTGAGCACTACTCTTTTTCTGGTTGCCCTCAATGGTCTTCTTTCCTCTCTTCCTTCTGGTGTCTTCTCCGCTCTCTATGTCGATGATCTTACCCTTTGTTGTCAGGGTGATGATTCGCCTCTCCTTCAACGCCGGCTTCAACTTGCAATTGATGCCGTGTCGTCTTGGGCCACTGATCATGGCTTCAAGTTCTCTACTTCTAAGACTTGTGCCATGACATTTACGCGGAAACGGGTTGTTCTTCGTCCCTCTTTGTCACTTTATGGTCATCCCCTTGAATACAAAGATTCTGCGAAGCTTTTGGGGTTATTCCTTGACACTCGTTTGTCTTGGTCTCCCCATATCTCTTACCTCCGTGTTGAGTGCTCTAAGGCCCTTACCCTCCTTCGGGTCTTGTCCCATACTTCTTGGGGGGCAGATAGGCGCACTCTCCTTGCTTTACATTCCTCTCTCGTCCTGTCTAAGCTCGATTATGGTTGCCCTGCTTACTCGTCTGCTTCTCCTTCTACTCTTCGCCGTCTTGATGCTTTGCACCATACTGGGTTGCGCATCAGTTCTGGTGCCTTTCGTTCGACTCCCGTCCTTAGCTTGTATGTTGACACTGGCTTCCTGTCTCTCCAGGACCGCCGTGATCGCTACTGTCTTCGCTATCTTGCACGGTCCTTTCAACATCCTTCCTCTCGCCTCTGTCGTGCTTTAACTTTTACCCCTCCTGCGGTTCCTGTTCCTCTTCACCATCTCCCTCTTTCTGTCCGGTTATCTCGCCTGCAGGATTCTCTTTCCGCTCGTATTTCTGATGTTTCTCCTCGTGTTGTTCCTTCTTTGCCCCCGTGGAGGGTCCCTCTTCCGCGGTTTTGTACATCCTTGACCCGTATCACTAAAGCTTTTACCCCTCCTACGGTTCTAAAACGCCTTTTCCTCGAGCACTTTTCTTCTCACTCCCACTCCGTTTCTGTCTTCACCGATGGGTCTAAGTCAGCGGACGGTGTTGGCTACTCTGTTGTTTTTCCTGATCGCACTTATATGTGTCGCTTGCCTCCGGAGACTAGCATCTTTACAGTGGAACTTTATGCTATTCTCTATGCTCTTCGTCTCCTGCTTTCTCGTTGTCAGTCTTCCTTTGTAGTTGTTGTTGACTCTCGTAGTGCCCTCATGGCTCTCGGGTCCTTTAATCCGGTTCATCCAGTGGTTGTCGAGATCCAGCATTGGCTGTTTCTCGTTCACAGTAAATTTAAGTCGGTTGAGTTTTGTTGGGTTCCCACCACACTTCACCAGTGGTGTGGTGAAGGTTACTTCACCACACCACTACACCCCAGCCATATGGGTTCCCAGCCATATTGGTGTGTCTTTAAATGAGCGTGCGGATGCTGCCGCCAAGGAAGCTGTCCGCTCTTGTCCCATCTCTCGTAAGGACATTCCGTATTCCGACTTTTACCCGGTTATCCATTCCTCAGTCCTTACCCGTTGGCAGGCTTCTTGGTTGTCTGTTACTGGTAACAAGCTATGTACTCTTAAATGTTGTGTTTCCTCGTGGCAGTCCTCCTTCCACCGTAACCGGCGGTGGGAAACAGCTCTGGGGAGGTTGCGTATTGGCCATACTCGCTTAACCCATGGTCACTTGATGGAGCGCCGCCCTGCTCCTTATTGTCCTAGTTGCATTGTCCCTCTTATGGTCGTGCATGTCCTTCTTGAATGTCCTGACTTCCAGGACGAGCGTGTGTCTTGCTTTCCGACCGCCCCTCGCGGTCACCTGTCCCTCGATAGAATTCTTGGTGACTCGGATACTTTTGATATCGTTCGCCTTATGCGTTTTTGTTCTCGTATTGGCATTCTTGGTGATATTTAGCGCCCTCTGATTATTTTTGCGTATTTGATGGTGCTACATAGCCTTCCCGGTTTGGTGCCTTCTTTTGATAATTACTTACTTACTTTTTGTTTTTCAGCGGTCCCAACTTGTGTCGTGTGTTTTTCGTTACCCTGGTGAACTAGTCAAATCTTTTTGTTTTTCAGCGGTCCCAACTTGTGTCGTGTGTTTTTCGTTACCCCGGTGAACTGGTCAAGTCTTTGTGTTTTTCAGCGGTCCCAACTTGTGTCGTGTGTTTTTCGTTACCCCGGTGAAGTAGTCAGGTCATTTTCAGCGGTCCCAACTTGTGTCATTTTTCGTTACCCCGTTGTCCCTTGCACAGACATCGCTAATGGTCAATGACGTCACCAGGTAGCTGCTCAATGACCCTGCACAGGCATTGCTAATGGTCAATGGCGTCATCAGCTAGCCAGTCATCCCGTCTTCATCTTCCCTGAATAAGCTCGTTTTCTGTTATTCTGTATTTATACCCATTTTCAATATTTATAGCAAAGGGGATTCAAATGCTGCCTTCTGTCAAGCCTAATGTGCAATGGCGTTAACCATTATAAGCTCGTTTTTCTCAATAAGGTTTTACCGTACTGTTTCCCATTGTCTAAGATCATTTTATAGCTAAGATTTCATATTAACATAAGAAATGAGTTCAAACCCTGTTACAGAACCAGTACTTGTCCAGGTCTTTTTCCCAAATCTAAAACTTATTCCAATTTATACCCATTGTTTCATGTTCTGTCTAGTGTTGATAATTTTAATAGCCTATTAATATCCCCCTTTGACATGTCCATTCATTCACAGCTCTATCATGTCACCCCTATTTCTTCGTCTATCTAGAGAATGTAATTTGAGCTTTGTCCATCTTTCTTCAAGGATCGTTTATTGAGCAGAGGGCAAATAAAAATGAAAACCTGCTATCATCCATTTGTATGAAAATAGTCCCCTGCTAGGCGTGGTGACTTCAATGCGATTTCAGTAGTTATCCAATATTGCTGCATAAACGCATAAATGTATATGCACGTGCATAAATATATATGCACATCTCGCATTCACTCAAAAACATGCCTCCCCACACCTTGCTATAGCATATAACAAATAAAAAAATACTCATTCAGTGTACATATGTATGAACTACATTCAGTAAAAGCAAGCCTCTCATGTTTTGAAAATAAGGCCTTCTGCAGTTACCTTCTTTTCTGACGTCATAATCATCCCTAATGCGGTGCGAGGCGCCAACGTGCTAAATGCGGATCCCAGGAGGTTCACACATAAGTGTGAACTCTTAATCTGGCTTATTACCTCAACTGTACTCTGTGCTACATCAGAGTTGATATTCAGCTACAATAGCTCGTATTTTCGCTCATTGCTCATATGTTCTGTTATTCATAAACCCGATCAAACCATCTTAACCTAACTTATTATATATAACAAACAAATACATTCTACAGACCAGTTGCTGTCGTTGTTTAGTGACATCACGAAAAGCCACCTCAGTATAGGGATAAAGTATTGCTGCTATTAGCATATAAGTGTCAAGGTATTACAGCACCTGACTGGTCAACTATGTGTGACGTCACCAGATAACCAATGCGGCCTTTAGCGTCCTACTGGCATGTGAATTTGATATTATTTTTAAAAAATGACTAGACAATCCATCCCCACCTAACCTAATCAGAGGTTTAAGAATATACATTTTAATTATCCACAACTGTAATCATTATTCGGTGATAAATGCAAAAGTATAACAGCAACCCAATGTCATACAGCTATTTTTGCAGAATCGTACATCTGGCAGAATTGTAGGTGAGCTGAACATAAGAACATAAGAACAAAGGTAACTGCAGAAGGCCTATTGGCCCATACGAGGCAGCTCCTATTCTATAACCACCCAATCCCACTCATATACTTATCCAACCCGCGCTTAAAACAATCGAGGGACACCACCTCCACCACGTTACGTGGCAATTGGTTCCACAAATCAACAACCCTGTTACTGAACCAGTATTTACCCAAGTCTTTCCTAAATCTAAACTTATCCAATTTATACCCATTGTTTCGTGTTCTGTCTTGTGTTGATACACCACACCACTACAACAGGCTACTAAACCACACCACTACACCAGGCTACTACACCACACCACTACACCAGGCTACTACACCAGACCACTACACCAGGCTACTACACCACACCACTACACCATGCTACTACACTACATTAGGGTACTACACTGCACCACTATACCAGGCAACTACACAACACAACTACACCAGGCTACTATACAACACCACTATGCCAGGGTACTACACCACACCATTATACCAGGCTACTACACCACACCACTATACCAGGCTACTACAACACACCACTATACCAGGCTACTACACAACACCACTACACCAGGCTACTACACTACACCAGGGTAGTACACTGAACCAGTATAACATACTAGTAGTAACAAAAAACCCATATACAAGGCTACTACACCACACCACTACACCAGGCTATAACACTACACCAGTGTACTAAACCACACTACTATACCAGGCTACTACACCACACCACTACACCAGGCTACTACACCACACCACAACACCAGGCTACTACACCTCACCACTACATCAGGCTACGTCACCACACCACTAAACCAGGCTAATTCACCACACCACTACACCAAGCTACTACAACACACCACTATACCAGGCTACTACACTGCACTACTACACCGGGCTACTACACTGCACCACAACACCGGGCTACTACACTACAGCAGTGTAGTACACCGCACCACTATACCATACTACTAGTAACACCACACCCCTATACCAGGCTACTACACTACGTCACTACACCGGGATACTACACCATACCACTTTACCAAGCTATTACACCACACTACACCAAGCTACTACACCACACCACTACACCAGGGTACAACTCCGCACCACTATACCAGGCTACTACACCTCACCACTACACCAGGCTACAACACTATACCTGGGTACAACACCACACCACTATACCAGGCTACTACACCAGGCTACTACACCTCACCACTACACCAGGCTACAACACTATACCAGGGTACTACACCACACCACTATACCAGGCTACTGCACCTCGCCACTAGACCAGGCTACTACACCACACCACTATACCAGGCTACTACACCACACCACTACACCAGGCTACTGCACCACACCACGACACCACGCTACTTCACCAGGCTACTACACCAGACGACTACACCAGGGTACTGCACCACAACACTATACCAGGGTTCTACACGCAACTACACCAGGCTACTACACCACACCACTGTACCAGGATACTACACTACACCAGGGTACTAAACTACACCACTACACCAGGCTACTACACCACACCACTACACCAGGCTACTACACAACACCAGGGCACTACACCACACCACTACACCAGGCTACTACACTACACTACTACACCAGGCTACTACACCACACCACTACACCAGGCTACTACACTATAATAGGGTACTACGCTGCACCACTATACCAGGCTACTACACCACACCACTACACCAAGCTACTACACTACACCAGGGTACTACACCACACCACTATACCAGGCTACTACAAAACACCACTATACCAGGCAACTACACAATACCCTACACCAGACTACTACACCACACCACTACACAAGGCTACTACACCACACCACTATACCAGGCTACTACACTACACCAGGGTACTACACCACTACACAAGGCTACTACACCACACCACTACACCAGGCTACATCACTACACCACGGTAATACACCACACCACTATGCCAGGCTACTACACCAGGCTACTACACTGCACCACTATACCAGGCTACTACACCACACCACTACACCAGGCTACTGCAACAGGGTACTACACCACAACACTACACCAGGCTACTGCACCACACCACTATATCAGGCTTCTACACCACACCACTACAACAGGCTACTGCACCACACCACTATAACGGCTACTGCACCACACCACTACAACAGGGTACTACACCACACCACTATACCAGGCAACACCACACTACTACACCAGGCTACTACACTACAATAGGGTACTACACTGCACCATTATACCAGGACACTACACAACACAACTACACCAGGCTACTACACACCACTACACCAGGCTACTACACAACACCACTACGCCAGGGAACTACACCACACCATTATACCATGCTACTACACCACACCACTACACCAGGGTACAACTCCACACCACTATACCAGGCTACTACACCTCACCACTACACCAGGCTACAACACTATACCAGGGTACAACACCACATCACTATACCAGGCTACTACACCTCACCACTACACAAGGCTACAACACTATACCAGGGTACTACACCACACCACTATACCAGGCTACTGCACCTCGCCACTAGACCAGGCTACTACACCACACCACTATACCAGGCTACTACACCACACCACTACACCAGGCTAATACACAACACCAGGGCACTACACCACACCAATACACCAGGCTACTACACTACACTACTACACCAGGCTACTACACCACACCACTACACCAGGCTACTACACTATAATAGGGTACTACGCTGCACCACTATACATGGCTACTACACCACGCCACTACACCAAGCTACTACACTACACCAGGGTACTACACCACACCACTATACCAGGCTACTACAAAACACCACTATACCAGGCAACTACACAACACCCTACACCAGACTACTACACCACACCACTACACAAGGCTACTACACCACACCACTATACCAGGCTACTACACTACACCAGGGTACTACACCACTACACAAGGCTACTACACCACACCACTACACCAGGCTACATCACTACACCACGGTAATACACCACACCACTATGCCAGGCTACTACACCAGGCTACTACACTGCACCACTATACCAGGCTACTACACCACACCACTACACCAGGCTACTACACCAGGGTACTACTCCACAACACTACACCAGGCTACTGCACCACACCACTATATCAGGCTTCTACACCACACCAGTACAACAGGCTACTACACCACACCACTATAACGGCTACTGCACCACACCACTACAACAGGGTACTACACCACACCACTACACCAGGCTACTACACTACAATAGGGTACTACACTGCACCATTATACCAGGACACTACACAACACAACTACACCAGGCTACTACACACCACTACACCAGGCTACTACACAACACCACTACGCCAGGGAACTACACCACACCATTATACCACGCTACTACACCACACCACTATACCAGGCTACTACAACACACCACTATACCAGGCTACTACACCACACCACTATACCAGGCTACTACAACACACCACTATACCAGGCTACTACACTACACCACTACACCAGGCTACTACACTACACCAGGGCAGTACACTGAACCAGTATACCATACTAGTAATAACACCACACCCCTATACCAGGCTACTACACCACACCACTATACCAGGATACTACACCACACCAATATACCAGGCTACTACACGACACTATACCAGGCTACTACACCACACCACTACATCAGGGTACTACTCCACACCACTATACCAGGCTACTACACCTCACCACTACACCTGGCTACAACACTACATCAGGGTACTACACCACGCCACTATTCTAGGCTACTACACCACGCCAGTACACCAGGCTACTACACCACACCACTATACCAGGCGACTACTCCACACCACTACACCAGGCTACTACACCATACCACTACACCAGGCTACTACACCACACCACTAAACCAGGCTGCTACACCACAACACTATACCAGGTTTCTACCCTACTCCAGGGTACTACACTACACCACACCACTACACCAGGCTACTACACTGCACCAGGCTACTACACCACACCACTATACCAGGATACTACACCACGCCACTACACCAGTGTACTAAACCACACCACTATACCAGGCTACTACACCACATCACTACATCAGGCTACTACACCACACCACTACACCAGGCTACTACACCTCACCACTACACCAGGCTACGTCACCACACCACTACACCAGGCTACGTCACCACACAACTATACCAGGCTACTACACCACACCACTACACAAGGCTACTACACCGCACCACTGTACCAGGCTACTACACCGTACCACTGAACCAGGCTACTACACTACACCAGGGTACTACACTACACCAGGCTACTACACCAGGTTACTACACTACACCACTACACCAGGCTACTACACTACAATAGGGTAGTACACCTCACCTCTATACCATACTACTAGTAACAGCACACCCCTATTCCAGCCTACTACACCATGCAGCTACACAATGATACTACACCACACCACTATACCAGGTTACTACACCACACCACTACACCAGGCTACAACACTACACCATGATACTACACACCACTATACCATGCTACTACACCACACTATACCAGGCTACTACACAACGCCACTACACCAAGCTTCTACACCACGCCACTACACCAGGGTACTACACCACACCACTTTACCAGGCTACTACACCACACCACTATACCAGGCTACAACACTACACCAATACACCAGGCTACTACGCCACACCACTACACCAGGGTACTACTCCACACCACTATACCAGGCAACTACACCACACCACCACACCAGGCTACAACCCTACACCAGGGTACTACACCACACTACTATACCAGGCTACTACACCATGCCACTACACCAGGCTACTTCACCATACCAATATACCAGGCTACTACACCACTCCACTACACCAGGTTACTTCACCACACCACTACACCCCAGCCATATGGGTTCCCAGCCATATTGGTGTGTCTTTAAATGAGCGTGCGGATGCTGCCGCCAAGGAAGCTGTCCGCTCTTGTCCCATCTCTCGTAAGGACATTCCGTATTCCGACTTTTACCCGGTTATCCATTCCTCAGTCCTTACCCGTTGGCAGGCTTCTTGGTTGTCTGTTACTGGTAACAAGCTATGTACTCTTAAATGTTGTGTTTCCTCGTGGCAGTCCTCCTTCCACCGTAACCGGCGGTGGGAAACAGCTCTGGGGAGGTTGCGTATTGGCCATACTCGCTTAACCCATGGTCACTTGATGGAGCGCCGCCCTGCTCCTTATTGTCCTAGTTGCATTGTCCCTCTTATGGTCGTGCATGTCCTTCTTGAATGTCCTGACTTCCAGGACGAGCGTGTGTCTTGCTTTCCGACCGCCCCTCGCGGTCACCTGTCCCTCGATAGAATTCTTGGTGACTCGGATACTTTTGATATCGTTCGCCTTATGCGTTTTTGTTCTCGTATTGGCATTCTTGGTGATATTTAGCGCCCTCTGATTATTTTTGCGTATTTGATGGTGCTACATAGCCTTCCCGGTTTGGTGCCTTCTTTTGATAATTACTTACTTACTTTTTGTTTTTCAGCGGTCCCAACTTGTGTCGTGTGTTTTTCGTTACCCTGGTGAACTAGTCAAATCTTTTTGTTTTTCAGCGGTCCCAACTTGTGTCGTGTGTTTTTCGTTACCCCGGTGAACTGGTCAAGTCTTTGTGTTTTTCAGCGGTCCCAACTTGTGTCGTGTGTTTTTCATTACCCCGGTGAAGTAGTCAGGTCATTTTCAGCGGTCCCAACTTGTGTCATTTTTCGTTACCCCGTTGTCCCTTGCACAGACATCGCTAATGGTCAATGACGTCACCAGGTAGCTGCTCAATGACCCTGCACAGGCATTGCTAATGGTCAATGGCGTCATCAGCTAGCCAGTCATCCCGTCTTCATCTTCCCTGAATAAGCTCGTTTTCTGTTATTCTGTATTTATACCCATTTTCAATATTTATAGCAAAGGGGATTCAAATGCTGCCTTCTGTCAAGCCTAATGTGCAATGGCGTTAACCATTATAAGCTCGTTTTTCTCAATAAGGTTTTACCGTACTGTTTCCCATTGTCTAAGATCATTTTATAGCTAAGATTTCATATTAACATAAGAAATGAGTTCAAACCCTGTTACAGAACCAGTACTTGTCCAGGTCTTTTTCCCAAATCTAAAACTTATTCCAATTTATACCCATTGTTTCATGTTCTGTCTAGTGTTGATAATTTTAATAGCCTATTAATATCCCCCTTTGACATGTCCATTCATTCACAGCTCTATCATGTCACCCCTATTTCTTCGTCTATCTAGAGAATGTAATTTGAGCTTTGTCCATCTTTCTTCAAGGATCGTTTATTGAGCAGAGGGCAAATAAAAATGAAAACCTGCTATCATCCATTTGTATGAAAATAGTCCCCTGCTAGGCGTGGTGACTTCAATGCGATTTCAGTAGTTATCCAATATTGCTGCATAAACGCATAAATGTATATGCACGTGCATAAATATATATGCACATCTCGCATTCACTCAAAAACATGCCTCCCCACACCTTGCTATAGCATATAACAAATAAAAAAATACTCATTCAGTGTACATATGTATGAACTACATTCAGTATAAGCAAGCCTCTCATGTTTTGAAAATAAGGCCTTCTGCAGTTACCTTCTTTTCTGACGTCATAATCATCCCTAATGCGGTGCGAGGCGCCAACGTGCTAAATGCGGATCCCAGGAGGTTCACACATAAGTGTGAACTCTTAATCTGGCTTATTACCTCAACTGTACTCTGTGCTACATCAGAGTTGATATTCAGCTACAATAGCTCGTATTTTCGCTCATTGCTCATATGTTCTGTTATTCATAAACCCGATCAAACCATCTTAACCTAACTTATTATATATAACAAACAAATACATTCTACAGACCAGTTGCTGTCGTTGTTTAGTGACATCACGAAAAGCCACCTCAGTATAGGGATAAAGTATTGCTGCTATTAGCATATAAGTGTCAAGGTATTACAGCACCTGACTGGTCAACTATGTGTGACGTCACCAGATAACCAATGCGGCCTTTAGCGTCCTACTGGCATGTGAATTTGATATTATTTTAAAAAAATGACTAGACAATCCATCCCCACCTAACCTAATCAGAGGTTTAAGAATATACATTTTAATTATCCACAACTGTAATCATTATTCGGTGATAAATGCAAAAGTATAACAGCAACCCAATGTCATACAGCTATTTTTGCAGAATCGTACATCTGGCAGAATTGTAGGTGAGCTGAACATAAGAACATAAGAACAAAGGTAACTGCAGAAGGCCTATTGGCCCATACGAGGCAGCTCCTATTCTATAACCACCCAATCCCACTCATATACTTGTCCAACCCGCGCTTAAAACAATCGAGGGACACCACCTCCACCACGTTACGTGGCAATTGGTTCCACAAATCAACAACCCTGTTACTGAACCAGTATTTACCCAAGTCTTTCCTAATTCTAAACTTATCCAATTTATACCCATTGTTTCGTGTTCTGTCTTGTGTTGATATTTTTAATACCCTATTAATATCCCCCCTGTTATGTCCGTTCATCCACTTGTAAACCTCTATCATGTCACCCCTAACTCTTCGCCTTTCCAGTGAATGCAACTTAAGCTTTGTTAATCTTTCTTCATATGAAAGATTTCTAATTTGGGGAATTAACTTAGTCATCCAACGTTGGAGACGTTCAAGTGAATTTATTTCCATTCTATAATACGGCGACCAAAACTGAACTGCATAATCTAAATGGGGCCTAACCAGAGCAAGATATAGCTTAAGAACCACACCAGGTGTCTTGTTACTAACGCTTCGATTAATAAATCCCAGTGTCCTATTCGCCTTATTACGAACATTCATGCATTGATACTTTGGTTTTAAATTCTTACTAATGATAACTCCCAGATCCATCACACCACACACCACTACACCACACCACTATTCAAAGCTACTACAAAACACCACTATACCAGGCTACTACACTGCACCACTACACCAGGCTACTACACTACAGCAGTGTAGTACACCGCACCACTATACCATACTACTAGTAACACCACACCCCTATACCAGGCTACTACACTACGTCACAACACCGGGATACTACACCATACCACTTTACCAAGCTATTACACCACACTACACCAGGCTACTACATCACACAACTACACCAGGGTACTACTCCACACCACTATACCAGGCTACTACACCTCACCACTACACCAGGCTACAACACTATACCAGGGTACTACACCACACCACTATACCAGGCTACTATGCCTCGCCACTAGACGAGGCTACTAAGCCACACCACTATACCTGGCTACTACACCACACCACTACTCCAGGCTACTACACACCACTACACCAGGCTACTTCACCAGGCTACTACACCAGGCTACTACACCACATGACTACACCAGGGTACTGCACCACAACACTATACCAGGCTACTACACCACACTACTGTACCAGGCTACTACACTACACTAGGGTACTACACTACACCAGGCTACTACACCACACCACTACACCAGGCTACTACACAACACCAGGGAACTACACCACACCACTACACCAGGCTACTACACCACACCACTACACCAGGCTACTACACTACAATAGGGTACTACGCTGCACCACTATACCAGGCTACTACACTACACCACTACACCAGGCTACTACACTACACCACTACACCAGGCTACTACACTACACCAGGGTACTACACCACACCACTATACCAGGCTACTACAAAACACCACTATACCAGGCAACTACACAACACCCTACACCAGACTACTACACCACACCACTACACCAGGCTACTACACCACACCACTATACCAGGCTACTACACTACACTAGGATACTACACCACTGCACAAGGCTACTACACCACACTACTACACCAGGCTACAACACTACACCACGGTAATACACCACACCACTATGCCAGACTACTACACCATGATACTACACCAGGCTACTACACCACACCACTATACCAGGTTACTACACCACACCACTACACCAGGCTACTACACTACAATAGGGTACTACACTGCACCACTATACCAGGCTACTGCACCACACCACTACACCAGGCTACTACACCACACCACTACACCAGGCTACTACGCCAGGGTACTACACCACACCACTATACCAGGCTACACCACACCACTACACCAGGCTACTACGCCACACCACTACACCAGGCTACTACACCACACCACTACAACAGGCTACTAAACCACACCACTACACCAGGCTACTACACCACACCACTACACCAGGCTACTACACCAGACCACTACACCAGGCTACTACACCACACCACTACACCATGCTACTACACTACATTAGGGTACTACACTGCACCACTATACCAGGCAACTACACAACACAACTACACCAGGCTACTATACAACACCACTATGCCAGGGTACTACACCACACCATTATACCAGGCTACTACACCACACCACTATACCAGGCTACTACAACACACCACTATACCAGGCTACTACACAACACCACTACACCAGGCTACTACACTACACCAGGGTAGTACACTGAACCAGTATAACATACTAGTAGTAACAAAAAACCCATATACAAGGCTACTACACCACACCACTACACCAGGCTATAACACTACACCAGTGTACTAAACCACACTACTATACCAGGCTACTACACCACACCACTACACCAGGCTACTACACCACACCACAACACCAGGCTACTACACCTCACCACTACATCAGGCTACGTCACCACACCACTAAACCAGGCTAATTCACCACACCACTACACCAAGCTACTACAACACACCACTATACCAGGCTACTACACTGCACTACTACACCGGGCTACTACACTGCACCACAACACCGGGCTACTACACTACAGCAGTGTAGTACACCGCACCACTATACCATACTACTAGTAACACCACACCCCTATACCAGGCTACTACACTACGTCACTACACCGGGATACTACACCATACCACTTTACCAAGCTATTACACCACACTACACCAAGCTACTACACCACACCACTACACCAGGGTACAACTCCGCACCACTATACCAGGCTACTACACCTCACCACTACACCAGGCTACAACACTATACCTGGGTACAACACCACACCACTATACCAGGCTACTACACCTCACCACTACACCAGGCTACTACACCTCACCACTACACCAGGCTACAACACTATACCAGGGTACTACACCACACCACTATACCAGGCTACTGCACCTCGCCACTAGACCAGGCTACTACACCACACCACTATACCAGGCTACTACACCACACCACTACACCAGGCTACTGCACCACACCACGACACCACGCTACTTCACCAGGCTACTACACCAGACGACTACACCAGGGTACTGCACCACAACACTATACCAGGGTTCTACACGCAACTACACCAGGCTACTACACCACACCACTGTACCAGGATACTACACTACACCAGGGTACTAAACTACACCACTACACCAGGCTACTACACCACACCACTACACCAGGCTACTACACAACACCAGGGCACTACACCACACCACTACACCAGGCTACTACACTACACTACTACACCAGGCTACTACACCACACCACTACACCAGGCTACTACACTATAATAGGGTACTACGCTGCACCACTATACCAGGCTACTACACCACACCACTACACCAAGCTACTACACTACACCAGGGTACTACACCACACCACTATACCAGGCTACTACAAAACACCACTATACCAGGCAACTACACAATACCCTACACCAGACTACTACACCACACCACTACACAAGGCTACTACACCACACCACTATACCAGGCTACTACACTACACCAGGGTACTACACCACTACACAAGGCTACTACACCACACCACTACACCAGGCTACATCACTACACCACGGTAATACACCACACCACTATGCCAGGCTACTACACCAGGCTACTACACTGCACCACTATACCAGGCTACTACACCACACCACTACACCAGGCTACTACAACAGGGTACTACACCACAACACTACACCAGGCTACTGCACCACACCACTATATCAGGCTTCTACACCACACCACTACAACAGGCTACTACACCACACCACTATAACGGCTACTGCACCACACCACTACAACAGGGTACTACACCACACCACTATACCAGGCAACACCACACCACTACACCAGGCTACTACACTACAATAGGGTACTACACTGCACCATTATACCAGGACACTACACAACACAACTACACCAGGCTACTACACACCACTACACCAGGCTACTACACAACACCACTACGCCAGGGAACTACACCACACCATTATACCATGCTACTACACCACACCACTACACCAGGGTACAACTCCACACCACTATACCAGGCTACTACACCTCACCACTACACCAGGCTACAACACTATACCAGGGTACAACACCACATCACTATACCAGGCTACTACACCTCACCACTACACCAGGCTACAACACTATACCAGGGTACTACACCACACCACTATACCAGGCTACTGCACCTCGCCACTAGACCAGGCTACTACACCACACCACTATACCAGGCTACTACACCACACCACTACACCAGGCTAATACACAACACCAGGGCACTACACCACACCAATACACCAGGCTACTACACTACACTACTACACCAGGCTACTACACCACACCACTACACCAGGCTACTACACTATAATAGGGTACTACGCTGCACCACTATACATGGCTACTACACCACGCCACTACACCAAGCTACTACACTACACCAGGGTACTACACCACACCACTATACCAGGCTACTACAAAACACCACTATACCAGGCAACTACACAACACCCTACACCAGACTACTACACCACACCACTACACAAGGCTACTACACCACACCACTATACCAGGCTACTACACTACACCAGGGTACTACACCACTACACAAGGCTACTACACCACACCACTACACCAGGCTACATCACTACACCACGGTAATACACCACACCACTATGCCAGGCTACTACACCAGGCTACTACACTGCACCACTATACCAGGCTACTACACCACACCACTACACCAGGCTACTACACCAGGGTACTACTCCACAACACTACACCAGGCTACTGCACCACACCACTATATCAGGCTTCTACACCACACCAGTACAACAGGCTACTACACCACACCACTATAACGGCTACTGCACCACACCACTACAACAGGGTACTACACCACACCACTACACCAGGCTACTACACTACAATAGGGTACTACACTGCACCATTATACCAGGACACTACACAACACAACTACACCAGGCTACTACACACCACTACACCAGGCTACTACACAACACCACTACGCCAGGGAACTACACCACACCATTATACCACGCTACTACACCACACCACTATACCAGGCTACTACAGCACACCACTATACCAGGCTACTACACTACACCACTATACCAGGCTACTACAACACACCACTATACCAGGCTACTACACTACACCACTACACCAGGCTACTACACTACACCAGGGCAGTACACTGAACCAGTATACCATACTAGTAATAACACCACACCCCTATACCAGGCTACTACACCACACCACTATACCAGGATACTACACCACACCAATATACCAGGCTACTACACGACACTATACCAGGCTACTACACCACACCACTACATCAGGGTACTACTCCACACCACTATACCAGGCTACTACACCTCACCACTACACCTGGCTACAACACTACATCAGGGTACTACACCACGCCACTATTCTAGGCTACTACACCACGCCAGTACACCAGGCTACTACACCACACCACTATACCAGGCGACTACTCCACACCACTACACCAGGCTACTACACCATACCACTACACCAGGCTACTACACCACACCACTAAACCAGGCTGCTACACCACAACACTATACCAGGTTTCTACCCTACTCCAGGGTACTACACTACACCACACCACTACACCAGGCTACTACATTGCACCAGGCTACTACAACACACCACTACACCAGGCTACTACACCACACCACTACACAAGGCTACTACACAACAATAGGGTACTACACTGCACCACTATACCAGGTTACTACACCACACTACTACACCAGGCTACTACACTATACCAGGGTACTACACTGCACCACTATACCAGGCTACTACACCACACCACTATACCAGGCTACTACACTACACCACTACACCAGGCTTCTGCACCACACCACTACACAAGGCTACTTCACCACACCACTACGCCAGGCTACTACAACACACCACTACACCAGGCTACTACACACCACTACATTAGGATACTACACACCACTACACCAGGCTACTACACCACACTACTATACCAGGCTACTACACCACACCACTATACCAGGCTACTACACCACACCACTACACCAGGCTACTACACCACACCACTACACCAGGCAACTACACCAGGCTACTACACCAGGTTACTACACCAGGCTTCTACACCACACGACTACACCCGGGTACTGCACCACACCACTATACCAGGCTACTACACGCAACTACACCAGGCTACTACACCACACCACTGTACCAGGCTACAACACTACACCAGGGTACTGCACTACACCAGGCTACTACACCACACCACTAGATCAGGCTACTACACAACACCAGGGTTCTACACCACACCACTACACCAGGCTACTACACTACACTACACCAGGCTACTACACCACACCACTACACCAGGCTACTACACTACAATATGGTACTACGCTGCACCACTATACCAAGCTACTACACTACTCCAGGGTACTACACTACACCACTAAACCAGGCTACTACACCACACCACTACACAAGGCTACAACACAACACCAGGGTACTACACCAAATCACTACACCAGGCTACTACACCATACCACTACACAAGGCTACTACACTACACCAGGGTACTCACACCACACCACTATACCAGGCAACTACAAAACACCACTATACCAGGCAACTTCACCACAACACTACAACAGGCTACTACACCACACCACTACACCAGGCTACAACACTACACCACAGTAATACACCACACCACTATACCAGGCTACTACACTACAGCAGGGTACTACACCACTATACCAGGCAACTACACCACACCACTACACCAGGCTACTACACCACGCCACTACACCAGGCTACTACACCACACCACTATACCAGGTTACTACACCACACCACTACACCAGGCTACTTCACTACAATAGGGTACTACACTGCCCCACTATACCAGGCTACTACACCACACCACTACACCAGGCTACTACACTACAATAGGGTACTACACTGCACCACTATACCAGGCTACTACACCACACCACTACACCAGGCTACTACACCACACCACTACAACAGGCTACTACACCACACCACTACAGCAGGGTACTACACCACACCACTATACCAGGCTACACCACACCACTACACCAGGCTACTACACCACACCACTACACTAGGCTACTACACCACACCACTACACCAGGCTACTACACTAAATTAGGGTACTACACTGCACCACTATACCAGACAACTACACAACATAACTACACCAGGCTACTACACAACACCACTACGCCAGGGTACTACACCACACCATTATACCAGGCTACTACACCACACAACTATACCAGGCTACTACACCACACCACTACACCAGGATACTACACCACACCACTATACCAGGCTACTACACAACACTATACCAGGCTACTACACCACACCACTACACCAGGGTACTTTTCCACACCACTATACCAGGCTACTACACCTCACCACTACACCTGGCTACAACACTACACCAGGGTACTACACCACAAAACTATTCTAGGCTACTACTCCACACCACTACACCAGGCTACTACACCACATCACTACACCAGGCTACAACACCACACCACTACACAAGGCTACTACACAACAATAGGGTACTACACTGCACCACTATACCAGGCTACTACACCACACTACTACACAAGGCTACAACACAACAATAGGGTACTACACTGCACCACTATACCAGGCTACTACACCACACCACTACACAAGGCTACTACACAACAATAGGGTACGACACTGCACCACTATACCAGGCTACCACACAACACCTCTTCACCAGGCTACTACACTACACCAGGGTACTACACCGCATCACTATACCAGGCTACTACACCACACCACTACACCAGGCTACTACACTACATCAGGGTAGTACACCGCACCACTATACCATACTACTAGTAACACCATACCCCTATACCAGGCTAGTACACCAAGCCACTACACCAGGATACTACACCACACCACTATACCAGGCTACTACACCACACTATACCAGGCTACTACACCACACCACTACACCATGGTACTACTCCACACCAATATACCAGGCAACTACACCACACCACTACACTATGCTACAACATTACACCAGGGTACTACACCACAGCACTATACCAGGCTACTACACGCAGCTACTACACCACACAACTTTACCAGGCTACTACACCACACCACTACACCAGGCTTCTACACCACACCACTACACAAGGATACTTCACCACACCACTACACCAGGCTACTACACTACAATAGGGTACTACACTGCACCACTATACCAGACAACTACACAACACCACTACACCAGGCTACAACACTAAACCACGGTAATACACCACACCACTATACCAGGCTACTACACTACAGCAGGGTACTACACCACTATACCAGGCAACTACACCACACCACTACACCAGGCTACTACACCACGCCACTACACCAGGCTACTACACCACACCACTATACCAGGTTACTACACCACACCACTACACCAGGCTACTTCACTACAATAGGGTACTACACTGCACCAATATACCAGGCTACTACACCACACCACTACACCAGGCTAGTACACTACAATAGGGTACTACACTGCACCACTATACCAGGCTACTACACCACACCACTACACCAGGCTACTACACCACACCACTACAACAGGCTACTACACCACACCACTACAGCAGGGTACTACACCACACCACTATACCAGGCTACACCACACCAGTACACCAGGCTACTACACCACACCACTACACTAGGCTACTACACCACACCACAACACCAGGCTACTACACTACAATAGGGTACTACACTGCACCACTATCCCAGACAACTACACAACACAACTACACCAGGCTACTACACAACACCACTACGCCAGGGTACTACACCACACCATTATACCAGGCTACTACACCACACAACTATACCAGGCTACTACACCACACCACTACACCAGGATACTACACCACACCACTATACCAGGCTACTACACAACACTATACCAGGCTACTACACCACACCACTACACCAGGGTACTTTTCCACACCACTATACCAGGCTACTACACCTCACCACTACACCTGGCTACAACACTACACCAGGGTACTACACCACAAAACTATTCTAGGCTACTACACCACGCCACTACACCAGGCTACTACACCACACCACTATACCAGGCTACTATTCCACACCACTACACCAGGCTACTACACCACATCACTACACCAGGCTACTACACCACACCACTACACCAGGCTACTACACCACACCACTATATCAGGCTTCTACACTACTCCAGGGTACTACTCCACACTACTACACTACACCACTACACCAGGCTACTACACCACACATCTACACCAGGCTACTACACCACACAACTACAAAAGGCTACTAAAATACACCAGGCTACTACACTACACCAGGCTACTACACCACACCACTACACCAGGCTACTACACCACACCACTACACAAGGCTACTACACAACAATATGGTACTACACTGCACCACTATACCAGGCTACTACACCACACTACTACACAAGACTACTACACAACAATAGGGTACTACACTGCACCACTATACCAGGCTACTACACCACACCACTACACAAGGCTACTACACAACAATAGGGTACTACACTGCACCACTATACCAGGCTACCACACAACACCTCTTCACCAGGCTACTACTCTACACCAGGGTACTACACCGCATCACTATACCAGGCTACTACACCACACCACTACACCAGGCTACTACACTACATCAGGGTAGTACACCGCACCACTATACCATACTACTAGTAACACCATACCCCTATACCAGGCTAGTACACCAAGCCACTACACCAGGATACTACACCACACCACTATACCAGGCTACTACACCACACTATACCAGGCTACTACACCACACCACTACACCATGGTACTACTCCACACCAATATACCAGGCAACTACACCACACCACTACACTATGCTACAACATTACACCAGGGTACTACACCACAGCACTATACCAGGCTACTACACGCAGCAACTACACCACACCACTATACCAGGCTACTACACCACACCACTACATCAGGCTTCTACACCACACCACTACACAAGGATACTTCACCACACCACTACACCAGGCTACTACACTACAATAGGGTACTACACTGCACTACTATACCAGACAACTACACAACACAACTACACCAGGCTACTACACAACACCACTACGCCAGGGTACTACACCACACCATTATACCAGGCTACTACACCACACAACTATACCAGGCTACTACAACACACCACTATACCAGGCTACTACACCACACCACTATACCAGGTTACTACTCCACACCACTACACCAGGCTACTACACTACAATAGGGTACTACACTGCACCACTATACCAGGCTACTACACCACACCACTACACCAGGCTACTACACCACACCACTACAACAGGCTACTACACCACACCACTACAGCAGGGTACTACACCACACCACTATACCAGGCTACACCACACCACTACACCAGGCTACTACACCACACCACTACACTAGGCTACTACACCACACCACTACACCAGGCTACTACACTACAATAGGGTACTACACTGCACCACTATACCAGACAACTACACAACACAACTACACCAGGCTACTACACAACACCACTACGCCAGGGTACTACACCACACCATTATACCAGGCTACTACACCACACAACTATACCAGGCTACTACAACACACCACTATACCAGGCTACTACACCACACCACTACACCAGGATACTACACCACACCACTATACCAGGTTACTACACGACACTATACCAGGCTACTACACCACACCACTACACCAGGGTACTACTCCACACCACTATCCCAGGCTACTACACCTCACCACTACACCTGGCTACAACACTACAACAGGGTACTACAACTACACCACAAAACTATTCCAGGCTACTACTCCACTCCACTACACCAGGCTACTACACCACATCACTACACCAGGCTACTACACCACATCAGGGTAGTACACCGCATCACTATACCATACTACTAGTAACACCATACCCCTATACCAGGCTAGTACACCAAGCCACTACACCAGGATACTACACCACACCACTATACCAGGCTACTACACCCCACTATACCAGGCTACTACACCACACCACTACACCATGGTACTACTCCACACCAATATACCAGGCAACTACACCACACCACTACACTAGGCTACAACATTACACCAGGGTACTACACCACACCACTATACCAGGCTAGTACACGCAGCTACTACACCACACTACTATACCAGGCTACTACACCACACCACTACAACAGGCTTCTACACCACACCACTACACAAGGATACTTCACCACACCACTACACCAGGCTACTACAACACACCACTACACCAGGCTACTAAACACCACTACACCACGCACCTACACCACACTACTATACCAGGCTACTACACTACACCACTATACCAGGCTACTACACTACACCAAGGTACTATACTACACCAAGCTACTACACTACACCAGGGTACTACACCACATCACTATATCAGGCTACTACACTGCACCACTACACCAGGCTACTACACTACACCTGGATAGTACACCTCACCTCTATACCATACTACTAGTAACACCACACCCCTATTCCAGGCTACTACACCTCGCCACTACACCATGATACTACACCACAGCACTATATCAGGTTACTACACCACACCACTACACCAGGGTACTACTCCACACCACTATACCAGGCAACTACACCACACCACCACACCAGGCTACAACCCTACACCAGGGTAGTACTCCACACTACTATACCAGGCTACTACACCATGCCACTACACCAGGCTACTTCACCACACCAATATACCAGGCTACTACACCACACCACTACACCAGGTTACTTTACCACACCACTACACCAGGATACTTCACCAAACCACTACACCACACCACTACACCAGGCTACTCAACAACACCACTACACCAGGCTACTACACTACACCACTACACCAGGCTACTACACCACACCACTATACCAGGCTACTACACCACACCACTATACCAGGTTACTACAGTACACAAGGGTACTACACTACACCAGACTACTACACCCCACTACTACACCAGGCTTCTACACTCCACCAGGGTACTACACCACACCACTACACCAGGCTACTACATCACACCACTACACCAGGCTACTACACTACAATATGGTACTACACTGCACCACTATACCAGGCTACTACACTACACCAGGGTACTACACTACACCACTACACCAGGCTACTACACCACACCACTACATCAGGCTACAACACAACACCAGGGTACTACACCAAACCACTACACCATACCACTACACAAGGCTACTACACTACACCAGGGTACTCACACCACACCACTATACCATTCTACTACACAACACCACTATACCAGGCAACTACACCACAACACTACAACAGGCTACTACACCACACCACTACACCAGGCTACAACACTACACCACGGTAATACACCACACCACTATACCAGGCTACTACACTACAGCAGGGTACTACACCACTATACCAGGCAACTACTCCACACCACTACACCAGGCTACTACACCACGCCACTACACCAAGCTACTACACCACACCACTATACCAGGTTACTACACCACACCACTACACCAGGCTACTACACTACAATAGGGTACTACACTGCACCACTATACCAGGCTACTACACCACACCACTACACCAGGCTACTACACCACACCACTACAACAGGCTACTACACCACACTACTACAGCAGGGTACTACACCACACCACTATACCAGGCTACACCACACCACTACACCAGGCTACTACACCACACCACTACACTAGGCTACTACACCACACCACTACACCAGGCTACTACACTACAATAGGGTACTACACTGCACCACTATACCAGACAACTACACAACACAGCTACACCAGGCTACTACAAAACACCACTACGCCAGGGTACTACACCACACCATTATACCAGGCTACTACACCACACAACTATACCAGGCTACTACACCACACCACTACACCAGGATACTACACCACACCACTATACCAGGCTACTACACGACACTATACCAGGCTACTACACCACACCACTACACCAGGGTACTTTTCCACACCACTATACCAGGCTACTACACCTCACCACTACACCTGGCTACAACACTACACCAGGGTACTACACCACAAAACTATTCTTGGCTACTACACCACGCCACTACACCAGGCTACTACACCACACCACTATACCAGGCTACTACTCCACACCACTACTCCAGGCTACTACACCACATCACTACACCAGGCTACTACACCACACCACTACACCAGGCTACTACACCACACCACTATATCAGGCTTCTACACTACTCCAGGGTACTACACTACACCACTACACCAGGCTGCTACACCACACATCTACACCAGGCTACTACACCACACAACTACAAAAGGCTACTACACTACACCAGGCTACTACACCACACCACTACACCAGGCTACTACACCACACCACTACACAAGGCTACTACACAACAATAGGGTACTACACTGCACCACTATACCAGGCTACTACACCACACCACTACACCAGGCTACTACACAACAATAGGGTACTACACTGCACCACTATACCAGGCTATTACACCACACCACTACACAAGGCTACTACACAACAATAGGGTACTACACTGCACCACTATACCAGGCTACTACACCACACTACTACACAAGGCTACTACACAACAGTAGGGTACTACACTGCACCACTATACCAGGCTACTACACCACACCACTACACAAGGCTACTACACAACAATAGGGTACTACACTGCACCACTATACCAGGCTACCACACAACACCGCTTCACCAGGCTACTACACTACACCAGGGTACTACACCGCACCACTATACCATACTAATAGTAACACCATACCCCTATACCAGGCAAGTACACCAAGCCACTACACCAGGATACTACACCACACCACTATACCAGGCTACTACACCACACTATACCAGGCTACTACACCACACCACTACACCATGGTACTACTCCACACCATTATACCAGGCAACTACACCACACCACTACACTAGGCTACAACATTACACCAGGGTACTACACCACAGCACTATACCAGGCTACTACACGCAGCTACTACACCACATCACTATACCAGGCTACTACACCACACCACTACACCAGGCTTCTACACCACACCACTACACAAGGATACTTCACCACACCACTACACCAGGCTACTACACTACAATAGGGTACTACACTGCACCACTATACCAGACAACTACACAACACAACTACACCAGGCTACTACACAACACCAGTACGCCAGGGTACTACACCACACCATTATACCAGGCTACTACACCACACAACTATACCAGACTACAACAGACCACTATACCAGGCTACTACACCACACCACTACACCAGGATACTACACCACACCACTATTCCAGGCTACTACACGACACTATACCAGGCTACTACACCACACCACTAGACCAGGGTACTACTCCACACCACTATTCCAGGCTACTACACCTCACCACTACACCTGGCTACAACACTACACCAGGGTACTACACCACAAAACTATTCCTGGCTACTACACCACTCCACTACACCAGGCTACTACACCACACCACTATACCAGGCTACTACTCCACAGCACTACACCAGGCTACTACACCACATCACTACACCAGGCTACTACACCACATCACTACACCAGGCTACTACACCACACCACTACACCAGGCTACTACACCACACCACTATATCAGGCTTCTACACTACTCCAGGGTACTACACTACACCACTACACCAGGCTACTACTCCACACCACTACACCAGGCTACTACACCACACCACTACACCAGGCTACTACACCACACCACTACACGAGGCTACTATACAACAATAGGGTACTACACTGCACCACTATACCAGGCTACCACACCACACCGCTACACCAGGCTACTACACTACACCAGGGTACTACACCGCACCATTATACCAGGCTACTACACCACACCACTACACCAGGTTACTACACTACATCAGGGTAGTACACCGCATCACTATACCATACTACTAGTAACACCATGCCCCTATACCAGGCTAGTAAACCAAGCCACTACACCAGGATACTACACCACACCACTATACCAGGCTACTACACCACACTATACCAGGCTACTACACCACACCACTACACCATGGTACTACTCCACACCAATATACCAGGCAACTACACCACACCACTACACTAGGCTACAACATTACACCAGGGTACTACACCACACCACTATACCAGGCTACTACACGCAGCTACTACACCACACCACTATACCAGGCTACTACACCATACCACTACACCAGGCTTCTACACCACACCACTACACAAGGATACATCACCACACCACTACACAAGGCTACTACAACACACCACTACACCAGGCTACTACACACCACTACACCACGCAACTACACCACACTACTATACCAGGCTACTACACTACACCACTATACCAGGCTACTACACTACACCAAGGTACTATACTACACCAAGCTACTACACTACACCAGGGTACTACACCACATCACTATATCAGGCTACTACACCACACCACTATACCAGGCTACTACAAAACACCACTATAGCAGGCTACTACACTGCACTACTACACCAGGCTACTACACTACACCAGGATAGTACACCTCACCTCTATACCATACTACTAGTAACACCACACCCCTATTCCAGGCTACTACACCTCGCCACTACACCATGATACTACACCACACCACTATACCAGGTTACTACACCACACCACTACACCAGGGTACTACTCCACACCACTATACCAGGCAACTACACCACACCACCACACCAGGCTACAACCATACACCAGGGTAGTACACCACACTACTATACCAGGCTACTACACCATGCCACTACACCAGGCTACTTCACCACACCAATATACCAGGCTACTACACCACACCACTACACCAGGTTACTTTACCACACCACTACACCAGGCTACTTCACCACACCACTACACCACACCACTACACCAGGCTACTACACTACACCACTACACCAGGCTACTACACCACACCACTATACCAGGCTACTACACCACACCACTATACCAGGTTACTACAGTACACAAGGGTACTACACTACACCAGACTACTACACCCCACTACTAAACCAGGCTACTACACTCCACCAGGGTACTACACCACACCACTACACCAGGCTACTACACCACACCACTACTCCAGGCTACTACACCACACCACTACACCAGGCTACTAAACCACACCACTTCACCAGGTTACTACACCACACCACTACACCAGGCTACTACACTACAATAGGGTACTACACTGCACCACTATACCAGATTACTACACCACACCACTACACCAGGGTACTACACCGCACCACTATACCAGGCCATTACACCACACCACTATACCAGGCCACTACACAACACCACTACACCAGGTTACTACACCACACCACTACACCAGGCTACTACACCACACCACTATACCAGGCTACTACACTACACCAGGGTACTGCACTACATCACAACACCAGGCTACTACACAACACCACTACACCAGGCTATAACACTACACCTGGGTAATACACCACACCACTATACCAGGCTATTACACCACACCACTATACCAGGCTACTACACCACACCACTACATCAGGCTTCTACACCACACCACTACACAAGGATACTTCACCACACCACTACACCAGGCTACTACACTACAATAGGGTACTACACTGCACTACTATACCAGACAACTACACAACACAACTACACCAGGCTACTACACAACACCACTACGCCAGGGTACTACACCACACCATTATACCAGGCTACTACACCACACAACTATACCAGGCTACTACAACACACCACTATACCAGGCTACTACACCACACCACTATACCAGGTTACTTCACTACAATAGGGTACTACACTGCACCAATATACCAGGCTACTACACCACACCACTACACCAGGCTACTACACTACAATAGGGTACTACACTGCACCACTATACCAGGCTACTACACCACACCACTACACCAGGCTACTACACCACACCACTACAACAGGCTACTACACCACACCACTACAGCAGGGTACTACACCACACCACTATACCAGGCTACACCACACCAGTACACCAGGCTACTACACCACACCACTACACTAGGCTACTACACCACACCACAACACCAGGCTACTACACTACAATAGGGTACTACACTGCACCACTATCCCAGACAACTACACAACACAACTACACCAGGCTACTACACAACACCACTACGCCAGGGTACTACACCACACCATTATACCAGGCTACTACACCACACAACTATACCAGGCTACTACACCACACCACTACACCAGGATACTACACCACACCACTATACCAGGCTACTACACAACACTATACCAGGCTACTACACCACACCACTACACCAGGGTACTTTTCCACACCACTATACCAGGCTACTACACCTCACCACTACACCTGGCTACAACACTACACCAGGGTACTACACCACAAAACTATTCTAGGCTACTACACCACGCCACTACACCAGGCTACTACACCACACCACTATACCAGGCTACTACTCCACACCACTACACCAGGCTACTACACCACATCACTACACCAGGCTACTACACCACACCACTACACCAGGCTACTACACCACACCACTATATCAGGCTTCTACACTACTCCAGGGTACTACTCCACACTACTACACTACACCACTACACCAGGCTACTACACCACACATCTACACCAGGCTACTACACCACACAACTACAAAAGGCTACTAAAATACACCAGGCTACTACACTACACCAGGCTACTACACCACACCACTACACCAGGCTACTACACCACACCACTACACAAGGCTACTACACAACAATATGGTACTACACTGCACCACTATACCAGGCTACTACACCACACTACTACACAAGACTACTACACAACAATAGGGTACTACACTGCACCACTATACCAGGCTACTACACCACACCACTACACAAGGCTACTACACAACAATAGGGTACTACACTGCACCACTATACCAGGCTACCACACAACACCTCTTCACCAGGCTACTACACTACACCAGGGTACTACACCGTATCACTATACCAGGCTACTACACCACACCACTACACCAGGCTACTACACTACATCAGGGTAGTACACCGCACCACTATACCATACTACTAGTAACACCATACCCCTATACCAGGCTAGTACACCAAGCCACTACACCAGGATACTACACCACACCACTATACCAGGCTACTACACCACACTATACCAGGCTACTACACCACACCACTACACCATGGTACTACTCCACACCAATATACCAGGCAACTACACCACACCACTACACTATGCTACAACATTACACCAGGGTACTACATCACAGCACTATACCAGGCTACTACACGCAGCAACTACACCACACCACTATACCAGGCTACTACACCACACCACTACATCAGGCTTCTACACCACACCACTACACAAGGATACTTCACCACACCACTACACCAGGCTACTACACTACAATAGGGTACTACACTGCACTACTATACCAGACAACTACACAACACAACTACACCAGGCTACTACACAACACCACTACGCCAGGGTACTACACCACACCATTATACCAGGCTACTACACCACACAACTATACCAGGCTACTACAACACACCACTATACCAGGCTACTACACCACACCACTATACCAGGTTACTACTCCACACCACTACACCAGGCTACTACACTACAATAGGGTACTACACTGCACCACTATACCAGGCTACTACACCACACCACTACATCAGGCTACTACACCACACCACTACAACAGGCTACTACACCACACCACTACAGCAGGGTACTACACCACACCACTATACCAGGCTACACCACACCACTACACCAGGCTACTACACCACACCACTACACTAGGCTACTACACCACACCACTACACCAGGCTACTACACTACAATAGGGTACTACACTGCACCACTATACCAGACAACTACACAACACAACTACACCAGGCTACTACACAACACCACTACGCCAGGGTACTACACCACACCATTATACCAGGCTACTACACCACACAACTATACCAGGCTACTACAACACACCACTATACCAGGCTACTACACCACACCACTACACCAGGATACTACAACACACCACTATACCAGGTTACTACACGACACTATACCAGGCTACTACACCACACCACTACACCAGGGTACTACTCCACACCACTATCCCAGGCTACTACACCTCACCACTACACCTGGCTACAACACTACAACAGGGTACTACAACTACACCACAAAACTATTCCAGGCTACTACTCCACTCCACTACACCAGGCTACTACACCACATCACTACACCAGGCTACTACACCACATCAGGGTAGTACACCGCATCACTATACCATACTACTTGTAACACCATACCCCTATACCAGGCTAGTACACCAAGCCACTACACCAGGATACTACACCACACCACTATACCAGGCTACTACACCCCACTATACCAGGCTACTACACCACACCACTACACCATGGTACTACTCCACACCAATATACCAGGCAACTACACCACACCACTACACTAGGCTACAACATTACACCAGGGTACTACACCACACCACTATACCAGGCTAGTACACGCAGCTACTACACCACACTACTATACCAGGCTACTACACCACACCACTACAACAGGCTTCTACACCACACCACTACACAAGGATACTTCACCACACCACTACACCAGGCTACTACAACACACCACTACACCAGGCTACTAAACACCACTACACCACGCACCTACACCACACTACTATACCAGGCTACTACACTACACCACTATACCAGGCTACTACACTACACCAAGGTACTATACTACACCAAGCTACTACACTACACCAGGGTACTACACCACATCACTATATCAGGCTACTACACTGCACCACTACACCAGGCTACTACACTACACCTGGATAGTACACCTCACCTCTATACCATACTACTAGTAACACCACACCCCTATTCCAGGCTACTACACCTCGCCACTACACCATGATACTACACCACAGCACTATATCAGGTTACTACACCACACCACTACACCAGGGTACTACTCCACACCACTATACCAGGCAACTACACCACACCACCACACCAGGCTACAACCCTACACCAGGGTAGTACACCACACTACTATACCAGGCTACTACACCATGCCACTACACCAGGCTACTTCACCACACCAATATACCAGGCTACTACACCACACCACTACACCAGGTTACTTTACCACACCACTACACCAGGATACTTCACCAAACCACTACACCACACCACTACACCAGGCTACTCAACAACACCACTACACCAGGCTACTACACTACACCACTACACCAGGCTACTACACCACACCACTATACCAGGCTACTACACCACACCACTATACCAGGTTACTACAGTACACAAGGGTACTACACTACACCAGACTACTACACCCCACTACTACACCAGGCTACTACACTCCACCAGGGTACTACACCACACCACTACACCAGGCTACTACATCACACCACTACACCAGGCTACTACACTACAATATGGTACTACACTGCACCACTATACCAGGCTACTACACTACACCAGGGTACTACACTACACCACTACACCAGGCTACTACACCACACCACTACATCAGGCTACAACACAACACCAGGGTACTACACCAAACCACTACACCAGGCTACTACACCATACCACTACACAAGGCTACTACACTACACCAGGGTACTCACACCACACCACTATACCATTCTACTACACAACACCACTATACCAGGCAACTACACCACAACACTACAACAGGCTACTACACCACACCACTACACCAGGCTACAACACTACACCACGGTAATACACCACACCACTATACCAGGCTACTACACTACAGCAGGGTACTACACCACTATACCAGGCAACTACTCCACACCACTACACCAGGCTACTACACCACGCCACTACACCAAGCTACTACACCACACCACTATACCAGGTTACTACACCACACCACTACACCAGGCTACTACACTACAATAGGGTACTACACTGCACCACTATACCAGGCTACTACACCACACCACTACACCAGGCTACTACACCACACCACTACAACAGGCTACTACACCACACTACTACAGCAGGGTACTACACCACACCACTATACCAGGCTACACCACACCACTACACCAGGCTACTACACCACACCACTACACTAGGCTACTACACCACACCACTACACCAGGCTACTACACTACAATAGGGTACTACACTGCACCACTATACCAGGCTACTACACCACACCACTACACCAGGCTACTACACCACACCACTACAACAGGCTACTACACCACACTACTACAGCAGGGTACTACACCACACCACTACACCAGGCTACTACACCACACCACTACACCAGGCTACTACACCACACCACTACAACAGGCTACTACACCACACTACTACAGCAGGGTACTACACCACACCACTATACCAGGCTACACCACACCACTACACCAGGCTACTACACCACACCACTACACTAGGCTACTACACCACACAACTACACCAGGCTACTACAAAACACCACTACGCCAGGGTACTACACCACACCATTATACCAGGCTACTACACCACACAACTATACCAGGCTACTACACCACACCACTACACCAGGATACTACACCACACCACTATACCAGGCTACTACACGACACTATACCAGGCTACTACACCACACCACTACACCAGGGTACTTTTCCACACCACTATACCAGGCTACTACACCTCACCACTACACCTGGCTACAACACTACACCAGGGTACTACACCACAAAACTATTCTTGGCTACTACACCACGCCACTACACCAGGCTACTACACCACACCACTATACCAGGCTACTACTCCACACCACTACTCCAGGCTACTACACCACACCACTACACCAGGCTACTACACCACACCACTATATCAGGCTTCTACACTACTCCAGGGTACTACACTACACCACTACACCAGGCTGCTACACCACACATCTACACCAGGCTACTACACCACACAACTACAAAAGGCTACTACACTACACCAGGCTACTACACCACACCACTACACCAGGCTACTACACCACACCACTACACAAGGCTACTACACAACAATAGGGTACTACACTGCACCACTATACCAGGCTACTACACCACACCACTACACCAGGCTACTACACAACAATAGGGTACTACACTGCACCACTATACCAGGCTATTACACCACACCACTACACAAGGCTACTACACAACAATAGGGTACTACACTGCACCACTATACCAGGCTACTACACCACACTACTACACAAGGCTACTACACAACAGTAGGGTACTACACTGCACCACTATACCAGGCTACTACACCACACCACTACACAAGGCTACTACACAACAATAGGGTACTACACTGCACCACTATACCAGGCTACCACACAACACCGCTTCACCAGGCTACTACACTACACCAGGGTACTACACCGCACCACTATACCAGGCTACTACACCACACCACTACACCAGGCTACTACACTACATCAGGGTAGTACACCGCACCACTATACCATACTAATAGTAACACCATACCCCTATACCAGGCAAGTACACCAAGCCACTACACCAGGATACTACACTACACCACTATTCCAGGCTACTACACCACACTATACCAGGCTACTACACCACACCACTACACCATGGTACTACTCCACACCATTATACCAGGCAACTACACCACACCACTACACTAGGCTACAACATTACACCAGGGTACTACACCACAGCACTATACCAGGCTACTACACGCAGCTACTACACCACATCACTATACCAGGCTACTACACCACACCACTACACCAGGCTTCTACACCACACCACTACACAAGGATACTTCACCACACCACTACACCAGGCTACTACACTACAATAGGGTACTACACTGCACCACTATACCAGACAACTACACAACACAACTACACCAGGCTACTACACAACACCAGTACGCCAGGGTACTACACCACACCATTATACCAGGCTACTACACCACACAACTATACCAGACTACAACAGACCACTATACCAGGCTACTACACCACACCACTACACCAGGATACTACACCACACCACTATTCCAGGCTACTACACGACACTATACCAGGCTACTACACCACACCACTAGACCAGGGTACTACTCCACACCACTATTCCAGGCTACTACACCTCACCACTACACCTGGCTACAACACTACACCAGGGTACTACACCACAAAACTATTCCAGGCTACTACACCACTCCACTACACCAGGCTACTACACCACACCACTATACCAGGCTACTACTCCACAGCACTACACCAGGCTACTACACCACATCACTACACCAGGCTACTACACCACATCACTACACCAGGCTACTACACCACACCACTACACCAGGCTACTACACCACACCACTATATCAGGCTTCTACACTACTCCAGGGTACTACACTACACCACTACACCAGGCTACTACTCCACACCACTACACCAGGCTACTACACTACACCAGGCTACTACACCACACCACTACACCAGGCTACTACACCACACCACTACACGAGGCTACTATACAACAATAGGGTACTACACTGCACCACTATACCAGGCTACCACACCACACCGCTACACCAGGCTACTACACTACACCAGGGTACTACACCGCACCATTATACCAGGCTACTACACCACACCACTACACCAGGTTACTACACTACATCAGGGTAGTACACCGCATCACTATACCATACTACTAGTAACACCATGCCCCTATACCAGGCTAGTAAACCAAGCCACTACACCAGGATACTACACCACACCACTATACCAGGCTACTACACCACACTATACCAGGCTACTACACCACACCACTACACCATGGTACTACTCCACACCAATATACCAGGCAACTACACCACACCACTACACTAGGCTACAACATTACACCAGGGTACTACACCACACCACTATACCAGGCTACTACACGCAGCTACTACACCACACCACTATACCAGGCTACTACACCATACCACTACACCAGGCTTCTACACCACACCACTACACAAGGATACATCACCACACCACTACACAAGGCTACTACAACACACCACTACACCAGGCTACTACACACCACTACACCACGCAACTACACCACTCTACTATACCAGGCTACTACACTACACCACTATACCAGGCTACTACACTACACCAAGGTACTATACTACACCAAGCTACTACACTACACCAGGGTACTACACCACATCACTATATCAGGCTACTACACCACACCACTATACCAGGCTACTACAAAACACCACTATAGCAGGCTACTACACTGCACTACTACACCAGGCTACTACACTACACCAGGATAGTACACCTCACCTCTATACCATACTACTAGTAACACCACACCCCTATTCCAGGCTACTACACCTCGCCACTACACCATGATACTACACCACACCACTATACCAGGTTACTACACCACACCACTACACCAGGGTACTACTCCACACCACTATACCAGGCAACTACACCACACCACCACACCAGGCTACAACCATACACCAGGGTAGTACACCACACTACTATACCAGGCTACTACACCATGCCACTACACCAGGCTACTTCACCACACCAATATACCAGGCTACTACACCACACCACTACACCAGGTTACTTTACCACACCACTACACCAGGATACTTCACCAAACCACTACACCACACCACTACACAAGGATACTTCACCACACCACTACACCAGGCTACTACAACACACCACTACACCAGGCTACTAAACACCACTACACCACGCACCTACACCACACTACTATACCAGGCTACTACACTACACCACTATACCAGGCTACTACACTACACCAAGGTACTATACTACACCAAGCTACTACACTACACCAGGGTACTACACCACATCACTATATCAGGCTACTACACTGCACCACTACACCAGGCTACTACACTACACCTGGATAGTACACCTCACCTCTATACCATACTACTAGTAACACCACACCCCTATTCCAGGCTACTACACCTCGCCACTACACCATGATACTACACCACAGCACTATATCAGGTTACTACACCACACCACTACACCAGGGTACTACTCCACACCACTATACCAGGCAACTACACCACACCACCACACCAGGCTACAACCCTACACCAGGGTAGTACACCACACTACTATACCAGGCTACTACACCATGCCACTACACCAGGCTACTTCACCACACCAATATACCAGGCTACTACACCACACCACTACACCAGGTTACTTTACCACACCACTACACCAGGATACTTCACCAAACCACTACACCACACCACTACACCAGGCTACTCAACAACACCACTACACCAGGCTACTACACTACACCACTACACCAGGCTACTACACCACACCACTATACCAGGCTACTACACCACACCACTATACCAGGTTACTACAGTACACAAGGGTACTACACTACACCAGACTACTACACCCCACTACTACACCAGGCTACTACACTCCACCAGGGTACTACACCACACCACTACACCAGGCTACTACATCACACCACTACACCAGGCTACTACACTACAATATGGTACTACACTGCACCACTATACCAGGCTACTACACTACACCAGGGTACTACACTACACCACTACACCAGGCTACTACACCACACCACTACATCAGGCTACAACACAACACCAGGGTACTACACCAAACCACTACACCAGGCTACTACACCATACCACTACACAAGGCTACTACACTACACCAGGGTACTCACACCACACCACTATACCATTCTACTACACAACACCACTATACCAGGCAACTACACCACAACACTACAACAGGCTACTACACCACACCACTACACCAGGCTACAACACTACACCACGGTAATACACCACACCACTATACCAGGCTACTACACTACAGCAGGGTACTACACCACTATACCAGGCAACTACTCCACACCACTACACCAGGCTACTACACCACGCCACTACACCAAGCTACTACACCACACCACTATACCAGGTTACTACACCACACCACTACACCAGGCTACTACACTACAATAGGGTACTACACTGCACCACTATACCAGGCTACTACACCACACCACTACACCAGGCTACTACACCACACCACTACAACAGGCTACTACACCACACTACTACAGCAGGGTACTACACCACACCACTATACCAGGCTACACCACACCACTACACCAGGCTACTACACCACACCACTACACTAGGCTACTACACCACACCACTACACCAGGCTACTACACTACAATAGGGTACTACACTGCACCACTATACCAGGCTACTACACCACACCACTACACCAGGCTACTACACCACACCACTACAACAGGCTACTACACCACACTACTACAGCAGGGTACTACACCACACCACTACACCAGGCTACTACACCACACCACTACACCAGGCTACTACACCACACCACTACAACAGGCTACTACACCACACTACTACAGCAGGGTACTACACCACACCACTATACCAGGCTACACCACACCACTACACCAGGCTACTACACCACACCACTACACTAGGCTACTACACCACACAACTACACCAGGCTACTACAAAACACCACTACGCCAGGGTACTACACCACACCATTATACCAGGCTACTACACCACACAACTATACCAGGCTACTACACCACACCACTACACCAGGATACTACACCACACCACTATACCAGGCTACTACACGACACTATACCAGGCTACTACACCACACCACTACACCAGGGTACTTTTCCACACCACTATACCAGGCTACTACACCTCACCACTACACCTGGCTACAACACTACACCAGGGTACTACACCACAAAACTATTCTTGGCTACTACACCACGCCACTACACCAGGCTACTACACCACACCACTATACCAGGCTACTACTCCACACCACTACTCCAGGCTACTACACCACACCACTACACCAGGCTACTACACCACACCACTATATCAGGCTTCTACACTACTCCAGGGTACTACACTACACCACTACACCAGGCTGCTACACCACACATCTACACCAGGCTACTACACCACACAACTACAAAAGGCTACTACACTACACCAGGCTACTACACCACACCACTACACCAGGCTACTACACCACACCACTACACAAGGCTACTACACAACAATAGGGTACTACACTGCACCACTATACCAGGCTACTACACCACACCACTACACCAGGCTACTACACAACAATAGGGTACTACACTGCACCACTATACCAGGCTATTACACCACACCACTACACAAGGCTACTACACAACAATAGGGTACTACACTGCACCACTATACCAGGCTACTACACCACACTACTACACAAGGCTACTACACAACAGTAGGGTACTACACTGCACCACTATACCAGGCTACTACACCACACCACTACACAAGGCTACTACACAACAATAGGGTACTACACTGCACCACTATACCAGGCTACCACACAACACCGCTTCACCAGGCTACTACACTACACCAGGGTACTACACCGCACCACTATACCAGGCTACTACACCACACCACTACACCAGGCTACTACACTACATCAGGGTAGTACACCGCACCACTATACCATACTAATAGTAACACCATACCCCTATACCAGGCAAGTACACCAAGCCACTACACCAGGATACTACACTACACCACTATTCCAGGCTACTACACCACACTATACCAGGCTACTACACCACACCACTACACCATGGTACTACTCCACACCATTATACCAGGCAACTACACCACACCACTACACTAGGCTACAACATTACACCAGGGTACTACACCACAGCACTATACCAGGCTACTACACGCAGCTACTACACCACATCACTATACCAGGCTACTACACCACACCACTACACCAGGCTTCTACACCACACCACTACACAAGGATACTTCACCACACCACTACACCAGGCTACTACACTACAATAGGGTACTACACTGCACCACTATACCAGACAACTACACAACACAACTACACCAGGCTACTACACAACACCAGTACGCCAGGGTACTACACCACACCATTATACCAGGCTACTACACCACACAACTATACCAGACTACAACAGACCACTATACCAGGCTACTACACCACACCACTACACCAGGATACTACACCACACCACTATTCCAGGCTACTACACGACACTATACCAGGCTACTACACCACACCACTAGACCAGGGTACTACTCCACACCACTATTCCAGGCTACTACACCTCACCACTACACCTGGCTACAACACTACACCAGGGTACTACACCACAAAACTATTCCAGGCTACTACACCACTCCACTACACCAGGCTACTACACCACACCACTATACCAGGCTACTACTCCACAGCACTACACCAGGCTACTACACCACATCACTACACCAGGCTACTACACCACATCACTACACCAGGCTACTACACCACACCACTACACCAGGCAACTACACCACACCACTATATCAGGCTTCTACACTACTCCAGGGTACTACACTACACCACTACACCAGGCTACTACTCCACACCACTACACCAGGCTACTACACTACACCAGGCTACTACACCACACCACTACACCAGGCTACTACACCACACCACTACACGAGGCTACTATACAACAATAGGGTACTACACTGCACCACTATACCAGGCTACCACACCACACCGCTACACCAGGCTACTACACTACACCAGGGTACTACACCGCACCATTATACCAGGCTACTACACCACACCACTACACCAGGTTACTACACTACATCAGGGTAGTACACCGCATCACTATACCATACTACTAGTAACACCATGCCCCTATACCAGGCTAGTAAACCAAGCCACTACACCAGGATACTACACCACACCACTATACCAGGCTACTACACCACACTATACCAGGCTACTACACCACACCACTACACCATGGTACTACTCCACACCAATATACCAGGCAACTACACCACACCACTACACTAGGCTACAACATTACACCAGGGTACTACACCACACCACTATACCAGGCTACTACACGCAGCTACTACACCACACCACTATACCAGGCTACTACACCATACCACTACACCAGGCTTCTACACCACACCACTACACAAGGATACATCACCACACCACTACACAAGGCTACTACAACACACCACTACACCAGGCTACTACACACCACTACACCACGCAACTACACCACTCTACTATACCAGGCTACTACACTACACCACTATACCAGGCTACTACACTACACCAAGGTACTATACTACACCAAGCTACTACACTACACCAGGGTACTACACCACATCACTATATCAGGCTACTACACCACACCACTATACCAGGCTACTACAAAACACCACTATAGCAGGCTACTACACTGCACTACTACACCAGGCTACTACACTACACCAGGATAGTACACCTCACCTCTATACCATACTACTAGTAACACCACACCCCTATTCCAGGCTACTACACCTCGCCACTACACCATGATACTACACCACACCACTATACCAGGTTACTACACCACACCACTACACCAGGGTACTACTCCACACCACTATACCAGGCAACTACACCACACCACCACACCAGGCTACAACCATACACCAGGGTAGTACACCACACTACTATACCAGGCTACTACACCATGCCACTACACCAGGCTACTTCACCACACCAATATACCAGGCTACTACACCACACCACTACACCAGGTTACTTTACCACACCACTACACCAGGCTACTTCACCACACCACTACACCACACCACTACACCAGGCTACTACACTACACCACTACACCAGGCTACTACACCACACCACTATACCAGGCTACTACACCACACCACTATACCAGGTTACTACAGTACACAAGGGTACTACACTACACCAGACTACTACACCCCACTACTAAACCAGGCTACTACACTCCACCAGGGTACTACACCACACCACTACACCAGGCTACTACACCACACCACTACACCAGGCTACTACACCACACCACTACACCAGGCTACTAAACCACACCACTTCACCAGGTTACTACACCACACCACTACACCAGGCTACTACACTACAATAGGGTACTACACTGCACCACTATACCAGATTACTACACCACACCACTACACCAGGGTACTACACCGCACCACTATACCAGGCCATTACACCACACCACTATACCAGGCCACTACACAACACCACTACACCAGGTTACTACACCACACCACTACACCAGGCTACTACACCACACCACTATACCAGGCTACTACACTACACCAGGGTACTACACTACATCACAACACCAGGCTACTACACAACACCACTACACCAGGCTATAACACTACACCTGGGTAATACACCACACCACTATACCAGGCTATTACACCACGCCACTACACCAGGTTACTAAAGCACACCACTATACCAGGCTACTACACCACACCACTACAACAGGGAACTACCCCACACCACTGTACCAGGCTACTACACTACACCAGGGTACTATACTATATCACTACACCAGGCTGCTACACCACACCACACCACTACACCAGGCTACAACACGACACCGGGGTAATACACCACACCACTATACCAGGCTACTACACCACGCCACTACACCAGGCTACTACACCACACTACTACACCAGGTTACTTCACCACACCACTACACCAGGCTACTTCACCACACCACTACACCAGGCTACTTCACCACACCACTACACCAGGCTACTACACCACACCACTACACCAGGCTACTACACCACACCACTACACCAGGCTACTACACCACAACACTATACCAGGCTACTACACTACACCAAGGTACTACACCACATTACTATGCCAGGCTACTACACCACACTACTATACCAGGCTACTACAACACACCACTATACCAGGCTACTACACTACACCACTTCACCAGGCTACTTCACTACACCAGGGTAGTACACCGCACCACTATACTATACTACTAGTAACTCCACACCCCTATACCAGGCTACTACACCACACCACTACACCAGGTTACTTTACCACACCACTACACCAGGCTACTTCACCACACCACTACACCACACCACTACACCAGGCTACTCAACAACACCACTACACCAGGCTACTACACTACACCACTACACCAGGCTACTACACCACACCTGGGTAATACACCACACCACTATACCAGGCTATTACACCACGCCACTACACCAGGTTACTAAAGCACACCACTATACCAGGCTACTACACCACACCACTACAACAGGGAACTACCCCACACCACTGTACCAGGCTACTACACTACACCAGGGTACTATACTATATCACTACACCAGGCTACTACACCACACCACACCACTACACCAGGCTACAACACGACACCGGGGTAATACACCACACCACTATACCAGGCTACTACACCACGCCACTACACCAGGCTACTACACCACACTACTACACCAGGTTACTTCACCACACCACTACACCAGGCTACTTCACCACACCACTACACCAGGCTACTTCACCACACCACTACACCAGGCTACTACACCACACCACTACACCAGGCTACTACACCACACCACTACACCAGGCTACTACACCACAACACTATACCAGGCTACTACACTACACCAAGGTACTACACCACATTACTATGCCAGGCTACTACACCACACCACTATACCAGGCTACTACAACACACCACTATACCAGGCTACTACACTACACCACTTCACCAGGCTACTTCACTACACCAGGGTAGTACACCGCACCACTATACTATACTACTAGTAACTCCGCACCCCTATACCAGGCTACTACACCACATTACTACACCAGGTTACTTCACCACACCACTACACCACACCACTACACCAGGCTACTCAACAACACCACTACACCAGGCTACTACACTACACCACTACACCAGGCTACTACACCACACCACTTTTCCAGGCTACTACACCACACCACTATACCTGACTACTATACCACACTATACCAGGCTACTACATCACACCACAACACCAGGGTACTACTCCACACCACTATACCAGGCTACTACACCACACCACTACACCAGGCTATAACACTACACCAGTGTACTACACCACACCACTATACCAGGATACTACACCACGCCACTACACCAGTGTACTAAACCACACCACTATACCAGGCTACTACACCACACAACTACATCAGGCTACTACACCACACCACTACACCAGGCTACTACACCTCACCACTACACCAGGCTACGTCACCACACCACTACACCAGGCTACGTCACCACACCACTATACCAGGCTACTACACCACACCACTACACAAGGCTACTACACCGCACCACTGTACCAGGCTACTACATCACACCACAACACCAGGGTACTACTACACACCACTATACCAGGCTACTACACCACACCACTACACCAGGCTATAACACTACACCAGTGTACTACACCACACCACTATACCAGGATACTACACCACGCCACTACACCAGTGTACTAAACCACACCACTATACCAGGCTACTACACCACATAACTACATCAGGCTACTACACCACACCACTACACCAGGCTACTACACCTCACCACTACACCAGGCTACTTCACCACACCACTACACCAGGCTACGTCACCACACAACTATACCAGGCTACTACACCACACCACTACACAAGGCTACTACACCGCACCACTGTACCAGGCTACTACACCGTACCACTGAACCAGGCTACTACACTACACCAGGGTACTACACTACACCAGGCTACTACACCAGGTTACTACACTACACCACTACACCAGGCTACTACACTACAATAGGGTAGTACACCTCACCTCTATACCATACTACTAGTAACAGCACACCCCTATTCCAGGCTACTACACCATGCAGCTACACAATGATACTACACCACACCACTATACCAGGTTACTACACCACACCACTACACCAGGCTACAACACTACACCATGATACTACACACCACTATACCATGCTACTACACCACACTATACCAGGCTACTACACAACGCCACTACACCAAGCTTCTACACCACGCCACTACACCAGGGTACTACACCACACCACTTTACCAGGCTACTACACCACACCACTATACCAGGCTACTACAACACACCACTATACCAGGCTACTACACTACACCAATACACCAGGCTACTACGCCACACCACTACACCAGGGTACTACTCCACACCACTATACCAGGCAACTACACCACACCAGGCTACAACCCTACACCAGGGTACTACACCACACTACTATACCAGGCTACTACACCATGCCACTACACCAGGCTACTTCACCATACCAATATACCAGGCTACTACACCACTCCACTACACCAGGTTACTTCACCACACCACTACACCAGGTTACTTCACTACACCACTACACCAGGCGACTACAACACACCACTACACCAGGTTACTTCACCACACCACTACACCAGGCTACTTCACCACACCACTTCACCAGGCTACTACACCACACCACTATACAAGGCTACTACACCACACCACTATACCAGGTTACTACAGTACACAAGGGTTCTACACTTCACCACTACACCAGGCTACTACACCCCACTACTACACCAGGCTACTGCACTACACCAGGGTACTACACCACACTACTACACCAGGCTACTACACCGCACCACTACACCAGGCTACTACACCACACCACTTCACCAGGCTACTACACCACACCACTACACCAGGCTACTAAACTACAATAGGGTACTACACTGCACCACTATACCAGATTACTACACCACACCACTACACCAGGATACTACACCGCACCACTATACCAGGCAACTACACCACACCACTATACCAGGCAACTACACAACACCATTACACCAGGTTACTACACCACACCACTACACCAGGCTACTACACCACACCACTATACCAGGCTACTACACTACACCAGGGTACTACACTACATCACAACACCAGGCTACTACACAACTCCACTACACCAGGCTATAACACTACACCTGGGTAATACACCACATTACTATACCAGGCTATTACACCACGCCACTACACCAGGTTACTAAACCACACCACTATACCAGGCTACTACACTACACCAGGGTACTACACCACACCACTGTACCAGGCTACTACACCACACCACTGTACCAGGCTACTACACTACACCAGGGTACTATACTACATCACTACACCAGGCTACTGCACCACACCACACCACTACACCAGGCTACAACACGACACCTGGGTAATACACCACACCACTACACCAGGTTACTTCACCACACCACTACACCAGGCTACTTCACCACACCACTACACCAGGCTACTTCACCACACCACTACACCAGGCTACTACACCACACCACTACACCAGGCTACTACACCACACCACTATACCAGGCTATTACACTACACCAGGCTACTACACTACACCAAGGTACTACACCACATTACTATGCCAGGCTACTACACCACACCACTATACCAGGCTACTACACTACACCACTACACCAGACTACTATACCACACTATACCAAGCTACTACATCACACCACAACACCAGGGTACTACTCCACACCACTATACCAGGCTACTACACCATACCACTACACCAGGCTATAACACTACACCAGTGTACTACACCACACCACTATACCATACTACTAGTAATTCCACACCCCTATACCAGGCTACTACACTACGCCACACCACTATACCAGGCTACTACACTACACCAGGGTAGTACACCGCACCACTATACCATACTACTAGTAATTCCACACCTCTATACCAGGCTACTACACTACGCCACTACACCAGGATACTACACCACACCACTATACCAGACTACTATACCACACTATACCAAGCTACTACATCACACCACAACACCAGGGTACTACTCCACACCACTATACCAGGCTACTACACCACACCACTCTATAACACTACACCAGTGTACTACACCACACCACTATACCAGGATACTACACCACGCCACTACACCAGGGTACTACTCCACACCACTATACCAGGCTGCTACACCACACCACAACACCAGGCTATAACACTACACCAGTGTACTAAACCACACCACTATACCAGGCTACTACACCACACAACTACACCAGGCTACTACACCACACCACTTCACCAGGCTACTACACCTCACCACTACACCAGGCTACGTCACCACACCACTACACCAGGCTACGTCACCACAACACTACACCAGGCTACTACACCACACCACTACACAAGGCTTCTACACCGCACCACTGTACCAGGCTACTACACTACACCAGGGTACTACACTACACCACTACACCAGGCTACTACACTACACAAGGGAACTACACCACACCACTATTCCAGACTACTACACTGCACCACTATACCATACTACTAGTAACACCACACCACTATACCAGGCTACTACACCTCGCCACTAGACCAGGCTACTACACCACACCACTATACCAGGATACTACACCACACCACTACACCAGGCTACTACACAACTCCAGGGTACTACACCACACCACTACACCAGGCTACTACACTACAATAGGGTACTACGCTGCAACACTATACCAGGCTACTACACCACACCACTACACCAGGCTACTTCACTACACTAGGGTACTACACCACACCACTACACCAGGCTACTACACCACACCACTATACCAGGCTACTACACCACTACACAAGGCTACTACACCACACCACTACAACACTACACCACGGTAATACACCACACCACTATGCCAGGCCACTACACCACGCCACTACACCAGGCTACTACACCACACCTCTATACCAGGTTACTACACCAGGCTACTACACTACACCAGGCAACTACACCACACCACTACACCAGGGTGCTACACCACACCACTGTACCAGGCTACTACGTTGCTGAGCCACAGCAATGTGTGGCCGGTTACAGCTAGTATATTAATAAAAATGTAAATGTTCGTTTTTTCAAAATGTTGAACGTAAGAGCAACACTTGCTGTAATCACCAAAAGTTCTTTACCAATTGCTTTCAAATTTCGACACAACATTCCATTCAAATACGCGCCTGTTTTTCTATACTACTATATACATGACTCACCTGTGACATTTAAAAACCTTTTTTTTTAAGGAACATCCCCATATGTTACACGTAAGAACCACACATGCTATACTAAATCCACTTCAATGTATCCTAATACATTGACAAATTGAATTTTCATAGATTTTGTTTTATTTATATTTTGATTTAATTACTTTGTACGACATTGCATTGGAATTGAGCTGTGTTGCTTCCCATACCATTCATTTCATGAGTTTATGTATAGATGCCATACCTATGACATGCAAAAACATACTAATTTTGAAAAACAGTGCCATCTGTTGCACATAAGAGCAGCACACACTGTACTAAATATGTTACAATACCATTTCAAGGTTTCTGATTTCATTGATAAATTTAATTTTAATAGATTTTGATTTATTTTCATTTTGATTTAACTATTTTGTGTGACATTGCATTGGAATTGAGTTGACTTGTTTACCATACTGTACATTTTGTGAGAATATTTTATTTTGTATTTTTTCATTTTTTCATTTCTTTTTTTAACTGTTTTTCTTATATTTCAGTGATGGGAACATCAGATCATTTATGAAGGCATTGGCCGGAGGATTGGGAACGGTAGGGAGGACGAGGGGACGGGAGTGTGGGATAGTGGGGAGGAAGAGGGGACAGGGGAGGGGGTAATGGTGTGTAAGGATAAAGGGACGTGGGAGTTGGGGATGGTGGGGACGAGGAGAGAAGGGGAATGGAGAATGGTGGTGAGGACAAGAAAACAGGAGAGTGGAGGATGGTGGGGAAGCCGGTAAAATGGGGGAGGAGGGAGGGGAGATGGTAAGGAGGACGAGGTAACAGGGAAGTGGGAGAAGGTGGGGAGGACGAGGTGACGGTGGAATGGGGAATAGCAGGACGAGGGGACGGGGGATGGTTGGGAGGATAAGGGGATTGGGGAATCGTAGGGAGGACGAAGGGACGGGGGGAGTGGAAAATGGATGTAAAGACGAGGGAAAAGGGGAGGGAGGAATGATTGAGAGGACAAGAGAAATGGGACAGGGGGAAATGGTGGAAAGGATGGTAAAGTTGGGGACGGTGGGGATGAGGGGAAAGTGGAGTTGGGAATGGTTAGGAAAACCAGGGGACGCTGGAGTGGGGGATGGTAGGGAGGACAGAGGGACTGGGAAGGGGGGAATGGTGGGAAGGATGAGGGGACAGGGGAGTAGGGAAAGGTTGAGTGGACAAGGAGATGGAGGAGGGGGCAATGTTGGGGAGGACTAGGAGACAGTGGAAGGCTACCTTGGCTCAGCAATGCACATGTGTTGCTGAGCCACAGCAACGCATGGCTGGGTACAGCTAGTATATAAATAAAAATGTAAATGTTTGTTTGTTCAAAATCGCTGATCTGCGAAAGTTCTTCACCGATTGCTTTGAAATTTTTCACACAACGTTCCCTTCGCATCCGAGCTGGTTTATATATACATACTATATAGATGTTACGTCTGTGATGGGAAAAGCATGTTTTTTTTGAAAAGCTGTGTTTTTCTGGTGTTTTTCATGTGAGGGAAATCTTCAAAACCCCTTTAACGATTGTTTTGTAATTTTGAGACAACATTGCATTCGAATAGGCGAGTGTTTCTATATGCCTACTATATACATGCCTCACCTCTGACAGCAAAAAACAATTGTTTTCTTAAAAAACAGCACTATCTGTACGACGTAGGAGCAACACACACTGTAATCTCCAAAAGTTCTTCACCAATTGCTTTGAAATTTTGACACAACTTTCCATTCGAATACGTGCGTGGTTTTATACCTACTATTTACATGCCACTCCTATGACAGGTAAAAACATGCGTTTTTTTTTTTTTTTAAAGCGCCATCTGTTGCATGTAGGAGCAACATCCGATAATCAAAATATTTTACGATTCTATTTCAGTGTTTCCGATTGCATTGCTAAATGGAATTTTCCTTGTTTTTGATTTATTATCATTATAATTTATTACTTTGTGTGACGTTGCGTTGGAATTGAGCTGTGTTGTTTACCATACCGTTCATTTCGCGGGTATAGCTTATGTCTCTTTTATCATTGTTTTTCATTTGGTTTTTAACTGTTCGTCTTATTTTTCAGTGCAATTGGTGGTGAAATTGAGCTGTGAAGAATCATCTGCGTTTGAATAAAAATATTTTGTTAGTATGTTTTGTTTTTGTTTTGAAAACAAGAAAATTAACAACACGTTTATTTCACAGCTGCAAATATACAACAAACAGCCATGAATCCACCGGCTACAATGTTAACTGCTTTCTTCACGTTATGTCAAAATGACACGTTTGCGAAAATACTGCTGTATTCGGAAGTGCCTACGTATTGCGCATGGAATGCCAGTAGAAAATCATTTGAACGACGCAAACGAGAAGTCCGAGTCGACGGACAACTTGGCATATTCATTTAAACTACGATAGGCAGACTGTACAGCATGAATCCCAATCAAGATGAATGCTTCTTTCTTCGTATGATGTTGGTAAATGTGCCCGGTCCAACGTCTTTCCTCCCATTGAGATTTGTTACGGCATGGCACATGCCACTTTACGTAGAGCATGTCAAGCTGGGAATTTATTGGAGAACGACCGACACAGGGATGTATGCATTAATGATGTGTCCAACACGTCACATCCAAATCAAATTCGTGCATTGTTTGCAATCATACTGACCACCGGACATCCTTCGTATTCAGCAGAGTTATGGGAGAAATATAAATCGCACATGGCTGAAAATATTATCCATTGAATACGAAGGATAATTTATATATGAACTATGATTTCACAGAAGACATCTACAATGAAACGTTGATAATGATTGAAGATTTTTACTTAGAAATCGCAAACAAAGTTCTAAATCAATTGGAAATACAATTACCGAATCGATCTCTTGCTGCTTCGTTTGATGTAGAAATGAGTCGTGAGCAAAATTATAAAACGAGTGATCTGTTGTCATATGTGCAGTCAAATATTCCTAAGCTAACGCTTGAGCCCCCCTCCCCATCCGGCCCGTTGGCGTCGTGAGGGGGCTTGGTGGACGGCTGCCGGAGTGTGATGCTCCGTGGAGCAGTCCTCTGTCCTTTTCTGGCCTTGCACTCCTGCTGCTGTCTTCTCTAATTGTGCTGGATCGCTTTTCCTTTCCCTTATGTTTCGTTTTTCTCCCCCCTCTTCTCCTATCTGCTTGTCGTTTCCTGCCGACCTTTTGCTTGTTTTGGATTATTTCTTTGGACTTCTTCTATTTTGACGCCCGGGTGCTTGAGGAGGCATACTCTTGCACCCGTAGAACTGTAGTACCCAACGCCTCGAGCGAGGGGAACCTTTTATTGTCAATCCCCCTTTCGTCGCTGAACCCGATCTCGACGGACTGACGGTTCTTAAGGTGGCGTTTGTGGGGCGTATACTCACAACGCACCCCTAGGGGGGCCCCGGCATGATCGGCGATAGCTTCCTGTTGGGTGTCCTGCCTCTAATTGTGGCTCCATGGTGGGTATGGGGGCACATTCGTGGATGAATTTATCACTCTTCGTCTCTATGTCGTTGAATGTTTCCGTTGTACCCTCTCAGGCTCGTGGGGTGGGCGACCAAGCCCCCGAGTCGGCCTGTATTGGAAGACCAGGCTCTGTAGCTCCCGCTGCATTGGGCCCCGACCTTGCTCCTCCTTTGACCGTCCTGACTTCTTCCCCCAGCTCCCCTCCCTCCTCTGTGGTTGGGTCGAGCCTCCAGCCCCCGGTGGTGACCACTTCGTCCCCTGGTGCGGCTAAGTCTCTCGTTGTGACTACTGCGCCTTTTGACCCCTCTCTCTCTAAGGGTTCTCAAGGCCGTTCGCTCCCCGGCCGCACTCGCTCGATTCCTTCCCATGCTGATGCGTATCAGGCCTTGTTTGGTCCTGCTTCATGGGCCAAATACTTTGATCTCCTCCCTCTTGATTCTGCGCCTCCTGACGATTTCTCCCTCCATCGGCATCTTGTAGATTCCGTGGATGAGTCTGTTACTTTCAACCCCACTCGTCTCGGTACACGTGTCGTTGCTGCTCCTTCTCAGGATGCAGCTTCCCGCTTGGCTGCCTTATCTTGCCTTGGCGAAATCCCTGTTCGGGTCTCCAAGAACGTTCGGATGAATGCCAGTGTTGGCACTATTCTCCTCCCACCCCATGTTGCAACCGGTGTTCGGAATCTGCAGGATTGCCACGATGATATTCGGCATATCCTTGATGCCCAAGGCCATTCTGTCCTCCAGGTTGACTCGTTTACTCGTCCCCCTCGTGGTCGTCGCCGTCAACCCCTTCGCGTTGTGAAGATCACCTTTGAAGGTAGGACCCTTTCATCCTCTGTCATTCTTGCTGGTGCCAGGTGCTCTGTCCAGGAGTATATTCCTTCTCCTCGACTTTGTAACAAGTGCTGGAGGTTTGGGCATGGTGCCCTCCGCTGCTCTGGGACTGTCTCTCTCTGTCCTTTGTTTGGGGGTGAAGGTCACTCTAAGTCGGAGTGCACTTCTCCCCAGGCTCGTTGCCTCAACTGCGGTGAGGCCCATCCTACCTTCTCCCGTGCGTGTGTCAATTACAAGCTTGAGGCAGCCGTCCTCAACCTGAAGCACCAGGAGCGTTTATCTTTTCCTGAGGCGAGGCGCCAGGTTCGCCGGCTCCCGCCTTATACTAACATCTCTTATGCTCACGTGTTGTGCTCTTCCTCTCCTCGTCCTTCCCACCTTCCTCAGACTCACAACCGTTTCCGGGCCTTGGACCCTGATACGCCCACTGCCCCCTCCTCTGTCCCGAGGGGTCCCCCTCCTGGTCCTCTGTCTGGGGTTCCCCTTCTTTCTACCCGGTCTGTCATGTCTCCTGTGTCTTCTTCTTCGTCCCCCTCCGATCCTCCTTCCTATCCTCTTCCTCCATCTATCGGCTCTCCCCGCCGACTGTCGGTGCAGGCGGATGTCCATCGCTCTCCTAACGGCCGTCGTGTGTGCTCTCGTTCAGCTTCTCCTGTTGAGACACTGGAATCCGTTGCCCGGTACGTAGTTGCTGGGACACCTGTCTCTTTAAGTCAGAAGCGTAAGCCTGGCTCCACTCCTTCCTCCTCCCCGGCGGGTAAGAAGGCTTCGCTTTCTTCCTCAGCTCCTACTTCTGGCTCTGTTGCTCCTTCCCCTCCCGTTTCAGTGATTGCGCCCCTTGTTCCTGCTATGGAGGTTTCTTTGGCCCCTGCTTCCCTTTCGGTTGCTGCTTTTGCTGGGGTGCGCTCCCCTCTTCTTGCTGCTGTCCTTGACTGCTCCTCTCCGTTGTCTCCTCCTCCTCCTCCGGACCCCGCCCGCCCACCTCTGATCTGTTCTCCTGTTTCCTTCCCTCCGTCATTGCTCAGTTTACCCATGCCCCCTAACCCTGACTTTGCTGACCCTGATCCCGACCCTGATATTCTTTAACGTGCTCTGTTGCTCTTTCGCCTTTGTTTCTTCCTTGTTCTCTGTTTTTGTCCTTTCTCTTCTCGTCATTGTCCATTCTTCAATGGAACGTTCGAGGTTTTTACGCCAGTTTCCTCGTACTCCAACTTCTGATTTTGCGGTTTTCGCCCCTTTGTGTCTATCTCCAGGAGCCGATGCTTGGTGCTCGTCCTGGTCGTTTTCGTGGCTATTCCTTTCTCTCCCCCCCCCCCAGCCGTTCCTGGGGCTTCTAATTCTTCTGCTCTCTTGATTCGTGCTGATGTTCCCGTTGTTCCTTTACTTTTTCCTTCGCCTCTCCATTGTTCTGCTGCTCGTATCTTTGTGGGGAAATTGTATACAGTTTGTTCCATTTATCTCCCCCCCGAGTGTCCCGCTCTCTCTTCCTGATTTGAAACACCTCCTAGACTCCTTGCCGGAGCCTGTGCTCCTGCTGGGTGACTTCAATTGTCGTCATTCTCTTTGGGGTGACGTTCTGACGAATACCCGGGGTCGCCTCCTTGAGCCGTTTCTCCTCTCTTCTTCCCTGTCTCTTCTGAGTTCTGGTGAGCCCACTCATTTGGACTCTCGGACTCGCACCCTTTCTTGTCTTGATCTTTCTCTCTGCTCTTCTTCTCTTTACTTAGATTTCACGTGGCAGGTTCTTGATGACCTCCATGGAAGTGATCATTTCCCCATCCTTGTTTCCTTTTTCTCTTCGCTCTTCCCTCTCTTTCCCTAGGTGGCAGTTTGCTAAGGCGGACTGGATCCTATTTACCCTCAGTGCTACTCTCTCTGCCCTCTCCCTTCTGCTGGTTTTTTTTGAGGCTTACAGTCCCCAAGAGGGCATTTGAAGGCATAGACGACGTTGGTCTCTTTTAAAGCGTTCTGCTTTGTGTCTGGAGAGTTTCTCATGAGTAGGCTGGCCGTTTTTCTGGTTTTATAGTAAATCGTCAGTTGTATCTTCTGATTTTTGTCTGTAGGGATAACGTTTCTACTGATAATATCTTTCAGGACCCTTTCCTCCGTTTTATGGGCTGTGGAAAAGAAGTTCCTGTAAAATAGTATAATAGGGGGTATAGGTGTTCTGTTAGTTGTCTCTTCTGAGGTTGCATGGCGTTTCACTTTCCTTCTTATGATGTCTTCCACGAAACCATTGGAGAAGCCGTTGTTGACTAGGACCTGCTTTACCCTACAGAGTTCTTCGTCGACTTGCTTCCATTCTGAGCTGTGCCTGAGAGCACGGTCGACATAAGCGTTAACAACACTCCTCTTGTGTGGGATATTTGGGCTTGATTCTGATTAATTAATAATTAAAATAGTAAATTAAATTACAAAGGACCACCCGCTTTTAAAGTAAAGAGGGAAACTGAGAATTTCAGATCATTAGATAAAATTCTAGAGAAAACCAGTGACTATGGATATGACTAGAAAGTATGATCATATGAATAATTAATGGGCTGTATTATTAAAAAACCAAACCTCAAACACCTACATTGGGGGGTTATTACTGGAGGTCAGTACGTCCAGGAATCAGTGTGGTTCGTTCACTAATTCAATTAATAATAATCTAATCCTATAAATAATGCTGAATATAATATTATTCATACAAAGAACATGAATATGAGCATAGTAATGAGTTACAGTAAATCACACATTATGGTGAACATTCTGAATGTATCAAATTGCTAAAATATAGGAAAAAGAAATAAGCCTTAGCTTGTAGTAGGTTCCTTTAGATAACTCTGGAAGTCCTCTTAATCTCCAAGTCTGGCACATTGACGAATGGCACGATTAACATGGAGAATGCAGCATGAGGAATCCGTCTCTCAAGCTGCAAGATAAATAACTACCAGTAGCAATTGATTTAACTACTCAATTCATATTCAAGATTATTGATATCTACAGATAGAATTCTAATCACCTGTTATTAGGTGTTGTCTTGCCGCGTGACGTGCAATCACCCCGCTATTAATAAACTTATAAATGATGCATCAAATAAAAGGTACTTAGCTGTGGGCACTGTGTAAGTATTAAGATTGCCGTAATTACGCATCCCAAGTTCCGGTGAACCTATCCTGGATTGATGCGTTTCAAGCTGGCTGATCATGTGTCGTCAGGAACCAAGTCTAGGGGTCCCTTATTTAACACCAGCACTAGTTGAAGATATTATCTGCAAGGTCGTTCACGCCTCACAGTGGCGGCTTTCCTCTGTGGATGGACACACTTGTCCTATTTGCTGGACAATGGCGTCTTTTGTGAGTACGGTAAGCGTAGCTTTGCCTCCTTCTGGCCTTGCACGTGTCCGCTTCCCGACTGAGGATGGCGTCCCCCAACCCACGCCGAGTCGACGTTCATTACACAAATTATTGGCATGAACATTAATATTTCTCGCATTCGCGCTTGAAACTCTAAAGACTGGACGGGTTTATTATTTAGAGGAACGAAATATTATTATTTAACTATTTAAGAATAGTAAATATATAAGGGAGAGGAATTAATGTCTCCCCATGGCATTCATTGATGACGTTAACTCTATCGCGAGTTAGACGGTATAATTCTAACGCTTTATTCGGCTTTTAGTTAGAGAACAATTCGTCTGCAATCAGTTGTCATACAGAATGCTTTAATTATGGAGAATCGTATTTAATTCTCACACAAATTGAATATAATGTGTTTTACTGTAAAGAAATCTGACGCAATACTGGCGTCAGGTGACGTGAGAATTTAGCCTAATGCACAGATAAATTATTAGTACATGAGAATTCTATGAGTTGTTAATTTTACTTACTACAATGTTAAGTATGGTTAGTAATAAGTAATGAGAATACAACAATGCTGTATTCGATGTTGGAAATATCCAACATAACTCCGGGGGGGGGATTCCCAGGGTCGCAGTGTACTGTGTTGTACTGACCTATCCCGAAGTGATATTAAGATTAATACATTAGTATGTTAGTATGTTAGTACACACATAACGAACGTCCCGGATTTATCAAGGACTTACAAGGACTTGAGTCTTGCTATTTACATGTCAAATGAAACATGTTGTTTGTAGCCTACACAATATTTATAAAATTCAACTCTCCCAATTTAAACTAACAGAATCTACAGTGATGCGATATCTTGGGTCATAGTGACGTGTAATGTTTCGTTACGTGATATCACATCGTAGTTTCATCACAGTTATTTCAGTGGGAAGTGAAGGAAATTACCATTCTTCAGAGTTGTAATAGGCTTGCAGTTTCCCTTAGTGGAAACATGCATAAAATATTGAAACATTAAATGATTAAGTTATCGGTAATCAGGAACACTCTAAAGCTCACAATAAACTCAACAACTAGGGTCGCAGTGACATGTAATGGTGGATTACGTAGCTGCTGAATCGTAGGTAAACTCAGAATAAGTTCCTAAGAACTGATAACACTATTGTATGATTATACAGTAAAGTATTATTAGTCATTTAAGATCAAGGAGACTATGACACTACAGTAAGGTCACTGTCTAGGGTCGCTGTGACTTGTAACTATTGAGTTACTAGACAATAACATCACGCAGCATCACGATCACCTCAAATTCAAATGAGGAAATTGAATTAAATGTGCACTGCCGTGCAGTAGTCATGCTGACTGATGGTACAATTAATTTGCTAACTAGCTAAAATAATAGAAAGTAGAGAACTGAAAAGTTTATTCATTAAATCAAGGAAAATTCTGAGTCGACAGTGAGATTGGTAGCCTAGTCATTCTGACTTATGAACTAATTAAATGGCAGCTCATAGGCTTGACACTGTAAACTGGTTAGTACGAAATCACCTTTACATGAATTTGAGTTTATTAAATCAGTCTCTATAAGTATAGTCAACTGTAATTAATGGTGAGTACAGATTAGGCTAGTACTCAGTTGACACTACTAAAGTCCCTAATCCTACCTAAATAAATGGTTTGAATTTCTAACCTACCTAAGTAAGGGACTAAGCTAATTGTGAGCAAAATGTACTCGAATTAACATTGTGAGCAGTATTGAGCTCATTAACAGGTCGAGTTATATTGAACTCGTGAACACGGTGAGCTACATTGAGCTCGTCAGCAGTGCTGACAGGGTGAGCTACAGTGAGCTCGTTAGCTAGTGCTAACAGAGTGAGTTGCAGTGAACTCGTCAACAGTGTTGACAGGGTGAGCTACAGTGAGCTCGTTAGCTAGTGCTAACAGGGTGAGTTGCAGTGAACTCGTCAACAGTGTTGACAGGGTGAGCTACAGTGAGCTCGTTAGCTAGTGCTAACAGGGTGAGGTGCAGTGAGCTCGTTAGCTAGTGCTAACAGGGTGAGTTACAGTGAACTCGTCAACAGTGTTGACAGGGTGAGCTACAGTGAGCTCGTCAGCTAGTGCTAACAGGGTGAGTTGCAGTGAACTCGTCAACAGTGTTGACAGGGTGAGCTACAGTGAGCTCGTTAGCTAGTGCTAACAGGGTGAGTTACAGTGAACTCGTCAACAGTGTTGACAGGGTGAGCTACAGTGAGCTCGTTAGCTAGTGCTAACAGGGTGAGTTGCAGTGAACTCGTCAACAGTGTTGACAGGGTGAGCTACATTGAGCTCGTTAGCTAGTGCTAACAGGGTGAGTTGCAGTGAACTCGAATTAACGAGGTGGAGTTTTGTCATTCAGTTATCATGGCGAGCAATATTAAGCTCGTGCGCATGGTGAACGAGCACTCATATTATTACGTTAATTCTAAGGTGAGCTATGTTAAGCTCATGAAGCATGTTAATTAACAATGCTAATGTTTAACGGTAATGCATTAAACATATTAGTTCTCTGAAAATTCACTTACATATTAGTAAGTGTGCAAGTTTGTTCGTGTTGCGTTCCTACACTAAATAAGCAGAAACGAAAGAAAAACAACTCAAACAATTAATGCAAGTGTTTATCACTAACTCTTAGTGCAGAAAACATGGTATTAAGAAGGTTTTCTTGGCAAACCTTTAAGCGCAAGTATAGTGGACCAGTGGTCCTAGTGAATTTATAATTAAATTCAGGAAATGCCAGTGGCATTGAGTGCTAGATTCTCTAGCCTAACATGATTAATTCCTAGGGAGTACTAGTTTCTCTAGCCTAACATTACAATTTAACTAGGAAGACTGAGTGTGGTCAATTACTACTTGTCGAGAATAATTCTAGGTCTGCAGTGAATTCAATAGTTTGGTCGCTGTGACTTGTACTTGTTTGAGTACGGACTATTGGTTATCACTGAGAGCTATGAAACATCTCGGCGAGTATCAATTGTACTACATTCAATCTGAGTTTATTACTCAGCTGCGTTTCTCCCTTTAGCTTGCTGCTGGAGAATTGATTTACTGCTGACTAATTTATTATTGGCAGGCTTAGGCTTGTTCACATTCAGAACTTTACCAGTAAGTAAGTAGCCTCCTGCAGATTGGAGCATATTCATTCCCAATCGTTTAACATGTCCAGTTATGAACTGGTAATAGTATTCGGCTCCTACTAGTACATCTACATTGTTAAGGCGGTCAGACATTAATTTGTTGTCAGCCAATTTAATTTCACGTTCCTGCAGGAAGTAGGCTGTGTACCCCAGACCCTTAATATTTAAGTCTAAATGTATTTGATCTACAACAATGGCTTGGACAGCCTTGGCTTGACTACCTAGTCGTACAAGCGGTTGAACTACTGTGTATTCATGGGTTCCTCGATTTATCATGGACCCTGACAAGTTTAATTTTACCTGTCCTATTGGTTGTAAATTAAGTGCCTCCGCTGCCCTTTGAGTAATGAAAGTTCTCTGGGAACCTTGATCAAATTGTCCACGTATGGTGATCTTGGCTCCTCTGTTCTTCACTTGAAGTTGGGCAGTAGGCAAAGCAGCATCCACTTGAGATGCTTGTGAAGTTACGCTGTACACATCTCGCACCTTGCAGCACTGTACTGGTGTAGATTCTCTACGTCCTATTCTAGGATTGACATAATTAGTCCTAACTAATTTGCACAGTGCAGCATGATGCTTGCCCCTTCTACACCTATTGCAGGTGTTCAGTGGGGTGTCACAGCTGTTAACATTATGTGGTTTGAGACACCTAGTACATTTGTGTAACTGTTTGAGTCGTCTGACTCTTGTGTCTCTATTAGGATAATTAGTACATTTGTACAGAGAATGTTTTTGATTGCAAAACAAGCACATTCCCCATCCTACAGATCGTTTAGGGGTTACCAATTTAGGTAAAACAGTATTTGCAGGTGGTGATGGTTTTGCTGCTTGCATTTGCTTGTTATTTATTCTCTTGTGAGTACTTGGTGTACTCTGGGGAACCATTAATAGGCTCTTGGGAGTGCTCTTTGGACTATTAGGTCTCTTAGGAGCACCTGTGGAGTTATTAGTAGTGCTCTTTGGACTATTAAGTCTCTTAGGAGCACTTGTGGGACTCTTAGGCCTCACTGATGAATCAGTATTTGACTGATTGCTGTTACATTGAGTATTAGCACCTTGGTTACCTAGTGACAGTGTCACTTTAGGAGTTTCAGGCAAGGAAACTGATGTAGGTACAGTTTTGGTGCATTCAGATTTAGCATTAATTGCTTGGTCTGCTGTATGATTGCTCATATTGCGCAAACCTGTAAATATATCCTGCATTGACAGGGTATTACCATTCTGGCATACATATAGTTTATTAAGTGTGTCACCAGACAATTTCCTTAGGATGATAATTTTAGTCATCCACTCAGCAGTTGGGTGATCCACCTCTTTACTGAAAGAATTTATCAGTGACTCAAGCTGAAAATTAAAGTCTTGTAAAGAGTCAACTGATTGCTCTGGTGAAGATAAATTTAATAATTGGTGCACAAGGTTTATAATAGTCTTCTCATTGTTAGCACTTACTTTAGAAGGCTGTGGTGAGCAATGGTGACCATTACTTGTGTTGCTTAAGGCTTCTTGCTTAGCCTCAGCTTTGATTACAGCTTCGGCTGCTGCCGCAGCATTAGCTTTATCATTTTCTGGTTCAGATTCACTGATCATTGCAGCTTCACTTGTTTCATCGGCAGCTTCACTCGTTTCTCTGGGTTCTTGGGATAAGCTAGTTAATTCAGTAGCATTATGTATTGAACTTATAGAATCCAAGGAACATTGAGAAGTGTGGTCTGAAATTTGATCAGACTCTGTTAACAAATCATCACATGAAGCTGTATTAGATGAGAGGTTAGAAAATGAAGGTTGATCTTCAGTTGTTGATCTTGTATAGTGATCAGCATTGATTAGAGGATTCTCCTCGTCTTGATTTAGCTCAAGTATTTCATCTGAGCTGAGTGTTAACTTGGATACAGGTCTATTAATGATCTGATCCACCCACTCGGGAATATCTTGCTTCGCAAGCACCTCCTTATATCGGTCTAAACTGGTTTGAACAGAATGTTCATAGTTATCGAGATCAGATTCTGTTAGACGTGAGTGGTCTGAGACAGTATGATCGGCCTGGAGTAAATTCCTGTGGGTCTCGATTACAGTCTTGATGTAGTCATATTTTTGGCTGGCGATCCTTATGGAACTTGCTAGTCTGTAGACGTCACCTGGGTCAGTTTCGACACAGAAATGACATTTCATAAGCAGTTTTCCTAAAGGAGCTTGAAGAGCTGTCAAGAATCTTGCATTCCTTTCTAAAGGATTCATTCTTGTGGTAAATTGAGCCTGATAGGGCTTATGTAGCTAGTGGTATAGCTATAGTCTGCTCCTGGATGTAGAGCAGGTATAAGTATTGACAGCCTGATAGGGCTTATGTAGCTAGTGGTATAGCTATAGTCTGCTCCTTGATGCAGAGCAGGTATAAGTATTGACAGCCTGATAGGGCTTATGTAGCTAGTGGTATAGCTATAGTCTGCTCCTTGATGCAGAGCAGGTATAAGTATTGACAGCCTGATAGGGCTTATGTAGCTAGTGGTATAGCTATAGTCTGCTCCTTGATGCAGAGCAGGTATAAGTATTGACAGCCTAATATTTCTTGAGGCTGGTTGTAATTTACCTCATTTAGAGGTTAGCTACCTACCTAATAATAAGCAACTAAGATTTGAGTGGTACCTTGGTCTCACTACAGGTGTTCCTCAGCTTAGCTCTTCTAAATCAGCCTCGGATGGGTAGTGGACTTACAGTAACACTCAAAGACATACATAGAATATGCAATAAAATAATTACACAATAAGTGGTTAATCCCACCCATGATAGGGTCAGCACAAAAGAATAATATATGTGTCACTAACTAGCTCAAGCCTAGTCGTGAGAATTTCTACTTGAGAAACTACAACTATATTTAGTCTGTGCTTGTGTCAAATTCAACACAATCACAGCCTAAATTGCTACCTACCTAAGGTTGGCAAAGATTATATTATGGTGCAGTAATGTGCAAATAATTGTGCTGTGTTTTTGGGTTTTTTGTATTTTATATAATATACACTTGTGTAATTATGTGTATAAGAAATTAAATGAACACAAAAGAATTAATTGTGTTTGGCAAGTATTCTACTGCCGTAAATATTATCTAACTCCTGAATGTACTCCTAATTGTGGAATAAAATGTTATCAGGGTTAGTAATGATTAACTAATATGAGATCAGTAATTTATATTAGTATACTGGATCCCTAAATGTTAATGATCCACTGACTTGAGTGAATTAGTAATTATAACATGGATTCAGGCTATAATGGACAGTCTGCTGACAGCCATATAATGAAACATTGGTATAGCCTAAATGGTTAACACTTAATTGGTGTTAGTGATTAATATAAGGTTATGAGCTGTTGCTCTTGGTGACCTAAGGATTCTACTTCTGTATGAAGTGTAGGTCTAAATGTTGTGGGTAATTGGCTATGACCCACTGAAGCTATGTATAAGGTAGCTGTTAGTGTGATCTAGGCTAACTGATGTGTTACACTGTTAGTTGACACAATTAATTAAATAGTTAGTCTAGCTTCTATCACACAAGGATTAGTTATTAATGGTTAATATTTTAATTATAAATTTAATGCCTATCCGGTTCGATAAGGACCATAATGTGGGATATTTGGGCTTGATTCTGATTAATTAATAATTAAAATAGTAAATTAAATTACGAAGGACCACCCGCTTTTAAAGTAAAGAGGGAAACTGAGAATTTCAGATCATTAGATAAAATTCTAGAGAAAACCAGTGACTATGGATATGACTAGAAAGTATGATCATATGAATAATTAATGGGCTGTATTATTAAAAAACCAAACCTCAAACACCTACATTGGGGGGTTATTACTGGAGGTCAGTACGTCCAGGAATCAGTGTGGTTCGTTCACTAATTCAATTAATAATAATCTAATCCTATAAATAATGCTGAATATAATATTATTCATACAAAGAAGAACATGAATATGAGCATAGTAATGAGTTACAGTAAATCACACATTATGTTGAATATTCTGAATGTATCAAATTGCTAAAATATAGGAAAAAGAAATAAGCCTTAGCTTGTAGTAGGTTCCTTTAGATAACTCTGGAAGTCCTCTTAATCTCCAAGTCTGGCACATTGACGAATGGCACGATTAACATGGAGAAGGCAGCATGAGGAATCCGTCTCTCAAGCTGCAAGATAAATAACTACCAGTAGCAATTGATTTAACTACTCAATTCATATTCAAGATTATTGATATCTACAGATAGAATTCTAATCACCTGTTATTAGGTGTTGTTTTGCCGCGTGACGTGCAATCACCCCGCTATTAATAAACTTATAAATGATGCATCAAATAAAAGGTACTTAGCTGTGGGCACTGTGTAAGTATTAAGATTGCCGTAATTACGCATCCCAAGTTCCGGTGAACCTATCCTGGATTGATGCGTTTCAAGCTGGCTGATCACGTGTCGTCAGGAACCAAGTCTAGGGGTCCCTTATTTAACACCAGCACTATTTGAAGATATTATCTGCAAGGTCGTTCACGCCTCACAGTGGCGGCTTTCCTCTGTGGATGGACACACTTGTCCTATTTGCTGGACAATGGCGTCTTTTGTGAGTACGGTAAGCGTAGCTTTGCCTCCTTCTGGCCTTGCACGTGTCCGCTTCCCGACTGAGGATGGCGTCCCCCAACCCACGCCGAGTCGACGTTCATTACACAAATTATTGGCATGAACATTAATATTTCTCGCATTCGCGCTTGAAACTCTAAAGACTGGACGGGTTTATTATTTAGAGGAACGAAATATTATTATTTAACTATTTAAGAATAGTAAATATATAAGGGAGAGGAATTAATGTCTCCCCATGGCATTCATTGATGACGTTAACTCTATCGCGAGTTAGACGGTATAATTCTAACGCTTTATTCGGCTTTTAGTTAGAGAACAATTCGTCTGCAATCAGTTGTCATACAGAATGCTTTAATTATGGAGAATCGTATTTAATTCTCACACAAATTGAATATAATGTGTTTTACTGTAAAGAAATCTGACGCAATACTGGCGTCAGGTGACGTGAGAATTTAGCCTAATGCACAGATAAATTATTAGTACATGAGAATTCTACGAGTTGTTAATTTTACATACTACAATGTTAAGTATGGTTAGTAATAAGTAATGAGAATACAACAATGCTGTATTCGATGTTGGAAATATCCAACATCTTGTACCTGTCCGGGCAGTCACTGTTGGCATTCAGGCATATTCCTATGTTTGTTTCCTTAGTGTAGACTGCAGTGTGGAAAACTCCGCCATGGAGTTTCCTCCAAACATGGAGGAAAACTCCTCCGCCACCAGTCTGACACGACACGTCTAGGTGGACGAATGTGCGAAGGTTGGTAATGTCAGATTTGACAGTTGTACCTCGCTCCCGTGGATTTTACGTGTCACCCGTAGTCTGCAAGTACGCTGTGAGGTCTTCCCTTGTTCATGTGTTGGACTGAAGAGGGAATCGACGGAATATTGAGCAACAAGTGCTCCAGGGACAGGTGCTTTGCAAGAAGAAGAAGTGAAGTCTGTGCAGTGACGTATGTGACGTCTGAAACAGTTCACCCATCTGTGACGACGTAGAGGCTGGATCACTCCACCGGGAAGCAGTGAAAGAAGAAAACTAATTGGGAATCAGGACGACTGCAGCTGAGAAGTAGGTTGGCAGCCGTAGTTGTGAGGAGAAGTCGACGGCCGGGAGACCAACTCCAACCCTGCAAGATATTGTGGAGGAGCACGGACCTGCGGAGGACAGAGCACAGTGACGACGCGTTTATTTTGGGACGTTGATTGGGTTCCTGGAGAATGCATCAGTGTGTGTGTGGGGGCGTTCCAGACAACGAGGCGAGAGCCGGGACCAGGAGCTACAATTCAAACCTCACCGGAGGGCGAGTCCACATCAGTGAGGTGGAAGTAGGTGATTCTAGTTTCCCTCCTAATTCCCCTTTAGTCAGCTAGATATTTAGCCAGAGTATCTTTCATGTCGTGAGCAAGGCTCACTAATGTCTATGTCACGGTAGGACAAAGTTGTGAGAAGTGAGGCTGTAGAAAGCTCTCAAGGTATATATATTTGCGGTGTGAGGATGCACCTGTTATCTTTGAAGAGTTTACTGTGTCGTTGACGATTTCTTTCATGTGACATTAATATGATAACTTATGCCAGAGAATATATATATATATATATATATATATATATATATATATATATATATATATATATATATATATATATATATATATATATATATATATATATATATATAAGCATAGCAGTTATTGGTATTAGGCTGTGTGCCCAGTATTTATCTTATTATTATTGATATCGATGAATTTATCTATATCTATGTATATGTTGGTGTGATGAATAACATTTCCATGTGTGCAGCGATTAATTGTGTTGTCGCCTTTGAGAGGAATTACTGAATCTAAGAACAGTACCGTGGTTAATTGCATTATTTGTAATTATTGTGAAGTACAGTGTATCATGCTATTATAGTGAAATATTATGTTAATTGCTGTAGAAATGAGTTATTGAACTTGAGATCAGTGTGGTGAATCATTGCGTTCTATTGCCATTATAGAAATATTGTGTTGATGACAAATATAGTGATTCCTGCAAATTTAAAGAAACAAAGCGCATAGCGCATGGAAAACAAGTACAGGAGCATTCACACGGTGAGAGGGGGGCCGGTCAGCTGATTATGGCATTGATGGGAAGGGGGAGAGTGTTACCCTTTAGGTGAGCCTCAGTTTTATGAAGAGAGAGTGACTTTCTGCATTGTACTTGATGTTTCGTTGTTGATACGGATATAATACCTTGAAGTTTTTAAGTAAAATACAAAATACCTTTGCGTTTGTATTATCCCTCCATATATATCTTGTTGCTACAGAACAGTTCCAAGGAGTGAGAGTATTAGAGACATATACCTGCCTGAGACCAGATTTAATGAGTGAGCTCTGCCATTAGTACCACAATTCCACAATACCACTGACGTGTTACTGGACACAGAAAACACCAGTTGGCGACCTTGCAGTTAGGAGTAGAGCCCTTGTCCGGGCGGGCACACGGTTGGTAGAGAGCAAACTGTGTTCCCACTCATTCTTTGGCTATAAGGCTGGCTGGGGATCGACTGGGATACTCTCCTGGCAAACAGTGGCGCCACGAGGATTGAGTGAAGACCCGCAGGGCTACGGTGAGTAACAGTTATCGCTAATACTACTGGGTGGTGTCCATGTAGAGAGAGAGACACCTCGACGTAGGCGACCGTTGACAGGATAAAGTACTTAGGATATCTTGTATACTGTTACCTCTCTCGCGTACCCCGACATTGGCAACCTTGCCAGGATTATCGATCAAGGTAACGATCAAGATAAAGGTTGCAATTGTGGAACTTTACAGTGGTATTAGGTATCAGGTACAGGTTATCACTCGTAGCACAAGATGGAGGATGATAAGGTAGTAAGGTTCATTGACACTAGAGATGAGCAGGTGCTAGAGGATTGCACCAAGGCACAACTGCAATCGATAGCCGACCACTTTGGGATAAAATTGAGATCTTCCAAAGTGGGAGAGAGAAGACTGGAGATCATGGCACAGCTCAGGGCACGGGATGAAGCTTTGAGGGAGGAACGGCCACCAATACCTGCCAGTGTGGGAGAACATTTGAGCATTGGTGGAAGCAGGGGATCCAGTGGCAGCAGGCGCAGCGTCAAACTGGAGATATTGAAGCTGCTGCTGGAGGCACAGCTGCGCAGGGAAGAGCGAGAGGCGCTGCTGCGCAAGGAAGAGCGTGAGCAAGAGGCACAGCTGCGCAGGGAAGAGCGAGAAGCAGCACAACTAAAACGGGAAGAACGGGAAGCACAGCTGAAGCGTGAGGAGCGAGAGGCACAGCTAAGACGAGAGGAGCGCGAGCTAGAAGCTAGGCTGAAACAGCAAGAGGTAGAAGCTAATAAAGAGATCGAGTTGAAGCGAGCTGAGCTAGGGCTGAGCTTGGGAAGCCGAGCTTCCACCTGCTCCGCCACAGCAGGAAGACGCCGAGTGAGGGAGCGAGATTTGCCAGTCTTTGTACCAAACGAAGCAAAATGTTTCTTTGACCACTTCGAGAGGGTCGCTACCTTGAAGAAGTGGCCGAGGGCGGAGTGGGCGGAGCTGGTTCAGAGTAGGCTTACCAGTGAGGCTCGCGAAGCCTACAACATGCTCGACCTCAGGGAGTGCACCAACTACGATGCTGTAAAGAGAGCTGTGCTCCATTCTTTCAAGCTGACGCCGGAATGTTACAGGAAGAGATTCAGGGAATGTACCCGTTCGCCAGGAAAATCTTATGCGGAGACGGCGAGGGACATGGAGAGAAAGTTCCTGAAGTGGCTGGAATCTTAAGGAGCAAAGTCGGCTGAGGATGTCAAGAGGCTTATGGTCATGGAGAAGTTTATGACCGTGCTCTCTCCTGAGATCAGGGTTAGAGTAAAGGAGGCGGAAATAAAGGACCTGAGGGCCGCTGCCGACAGAGCTGACATGCTGGAAGAAGCCCTGCAACCTCGCCGAGAGAGACAGCACCGACCGCCTGTATACTCCGGATATGGTAGAAGTTATAGAAGGACGGACGGATGGAGGACAGGAGCGAGTTCTCCCAAGTCCCACCTCTCGAGTGGAGACAGTAGAGGATCAAAGAGTGCTGTGGAGCCGGTAAAGAAGTCCCAAGCTGAGAGCTCAGGAGCTGTTGCTGCGACGAAGGAGACGACAGATGGCGCGAGAGGAAGACCCACGGAGCGACGGCCTCTGGAGGCAGTGCCAGGGCGAGCGGTGGTGGATGGTCTCCGACGAGGAAGATCCGCTGCTTCAATTGCGGAATATTCGGACACGTCGCGCGGGAATGCAAACGCCCTAAGCAGCGGGGGAACGTTTCTTTCGTGAGGGTCGAGAACCAGATGGTCGAGAGGGTGCGGGATGAACCCGTACTGAGTGGGGAGAAAAGAGTTCACTCATTCGTGTGTGAGGGAACCGTAGGGATGGGGGACGCAGACCCCATTCCTGTGAGAATATTAAGAGACACTGGGGCAGATTTTACCCTGGTGAGCGAAACCCTGTTCCCCGAGGGATACGAGAGTACCAGTGTGGGGGTGGCAAGTGTGACCACTGTGGGAGGCTCAGTGAGGATGCCCCTACACCAGGTACTCTGAATTCTGATTATGGCTGCCAGACCCTAGTGGTGGGGGTCTGTGCATTAATGCCCAAGATGGAGGCACAAGTCATCCTGGGAAATGACGCATGTGGAGGATGTGTCCTCCCTAACCTCGTGAAGGGCGAGGAGTGCTTGGAGCACTATAAGGAGGAAGGCGGAGTGTTAGACGCCTGTGGGGACGAGAAGGGAATCGCCGCGGTGGCGTTCCCTGTATGCGCTGTGATTCCGAGACGGTGTGACGGACACAGAGGGAGTGGATCTGATAGGGCTGAAGAGGAGACGTCCGACAGCCTGGGAATCGATCACCTCTTCATGGAACCCGGAGAACAAGTGGAGGGCGAAGGCAGCCCGGATGGTGAGTTACAGGTGACCCTCGCCAGTTCTCTAGGGGTAGACCGCACTCGTCTTGGGGAGTTGCAGCAAATAGAGTTCCCCGAATTGATTCATGAGGCCAAAGGAGAACGTGTTGGTCCTGAGAGGGGCCACTCATTTTTACATACAGAACGGCATGCTGATGAGACAATGGAGGCCTGTGAGGATGGAGGCCGGAGAAGAATCTCTAGGTACGAGACACCAGGTAGTGTTGCCGGCCCAGTGCAGAGCGGCAGTGTTGGATCTGTCGCACTCTGTGGACTCTGCAGGTCACCTGGGGGTGACCAAGACGCTGCGTAAGATCAGGGATCATTTCTACTGGCCATGAATGGGCGCCGATGTGAGGTGTTACTGTAAGACGTGCTTACCTTGCCAGAGGGCAGGGAAGAGCCAACCCGCGATACCAAAGGCCCCGTTAGTCCCTGTTCCTGCGTTTGGGCCTGCATTCGAGCGTCTGTTGGTCGACGGGGTGGGACCGTTGCCACGGACGAAACGAGGAAATACCTACCTGATGACAATCATGTGTGCGTCGACGAGATTTGACGTCGAGAGGAGTAGCCGGGCAGCTGCAAAGATTTTTCTCTTGGGTGGGAGTGCCCAGGGAAATTCAAACGGACTGTGGAAGTATATTCCAATCCAAATGGTTCAGACAGACCATGACAAGTTGGGGAGTGACTCAGATTAGGTCGTCGCCCTACCAACCGGAGTCGCAAGGGGCGATCAAAAGGTTTCACTCCACCTTGAAGACCGTTCTAAGAGTGTTCTGCGCAGAGCAGGGAGCTGAGTGGGATGAGGCAGTATACCCTGCGTTGTTTGCCATATGTAACGCAGTGGTAGAGTCGTTAGGTTTCTCACTGTTCCAGCTTGTGTATGGACATGAGGTGCGAAGTCCTCTGTCCATGCTGAAGGAACAATGGACACCAGGAGTGACCGTGGGAATGGTCAACGAGTACGTTCGGAAGTTCAAGGAAAGTCTCACTCTGGCAAAGGAACTAGCAGGAAAACATCTGAAGGAGGCGCAGCGTAAGATGTCGGAATGGTAAGACAAGAAGGCTACGCCGAGAGCGTTCCAGGTTGAGTCCCAGGTGATGGTATTGCTGCCGGGTAAGAGTAGAGTGACCGAGTCACGATTCGAGGGACCGTACCAGGTGCTACGGCGGTTGGGTCCTGTAATGTATGAAATCAGTAAGCCGGATAGACCCCGCAAGACACAGGTGTGTCATGTCGACCGCCTGAAGCCTTTCTTCCCTGAGGAAGGAGGAGCCGCCGAGCAGGACGGAACGATGACTCGAGACCCCCAGCAGAAGATGATTTTGTGCATGCAAGTGGATCAGGAACTTCCAGAGGAGGAAGGAAAGTGGTCCAGGGCGGACGGCACCCGTCTCACCAATTCGGAGAGTTTGGCGAAGATCGAGGACAAGCAACAACACCGGGAAGGACAGCAAAGCACGGACGTGACGAACCTATTAAGGGAGAATGCCGACGACGTTCTCTTTACCGACGTGCCCCGACGACACAAGAGTGTAACGCACGAGGTAGAGGTGAGGGACGCCAGGCCCGTCAAGCAGAGTGCTTATAGGGTAAGCCCAGAGAAGCGAGAGCTGATGAGGAAGGAGGTGGAGTACCTCCTTGAGAACAACCTTGCAGAGCCTAGCAACAGTGAGTGGAGTTCCCCATGCTTGTTAGTGAAGAAAAGCGATGGTACATTCTTCTTTTGTACAGACTACAGAAAGGTGAACTCCATCACTGTGGCAGATTCCCACCCCATGCCAAGGGTGAGCGATTGCATCGACCAGGTGGGTAGTACAAGATACGTATCCAATGTCGATCTGCTCAAGGGGTACTACCAGATCTCATTGTCTCCCGAGGCCAGGAAGATATCAGCTTTCGTAACACCGGATGGGCTGTACCAATACAAGGTGTTACCCTTCGGAATGAAAAACAGCGGTAGTTGTTTCCAGCGCATGATGAATGAGTTGCTAAGGGGGGCCGAAGGCTGCACAGTATACATCGATGACATCGTCGTGTACGCCGACGATTGGAAAACACACCTGGAAAGACTCAAAGAATTGTTCAGGAGGCTAGAGGAGGCTAACTTAACCGTAAACTTAGCCAAGAGCGAGTTTGGGAAGGCCCACTTAGAGTACCTAGGCTTTGTCATCGGCCAAGGAGAAGTAACCCCTGTAGATCACAAAGTGTCAGCCATTAGGGATTACCCAGTGCCCAGGACACGTAAGGAGTTGTTGAGGTATCTGGGGATGATAGGATACTATCGTGGATTCTGCAAAAAAATTTCCACGGTAGTGCATCCCTTGACCGAACTACTCTCCAAGAATGTGCGATGGGAAGAGGCCTGCCAGGAGTCTTTTGAGAAGACCAAGAAACTGTTGACGGAGGCCCCAGTGTTAATATCCCCAGATTTCTTAGCCAGATTCATCCTGTACGTGGATGCCAGCGTCGTTGGGATAGGGGCCATGTTGGCTCAAGAGAGGAGTGAGGTACATAGGCCGGTAGCTTTCTACTCCAAGAAATTTGTGAAATACCAGCGTGCCTATAGTACTGTCGAGAAGGAGGCTTTGGCTTTAGTAATGGCCCTGAAGCACTTCGATGTGTACGTGGGAGGAGTGGCGAGGCCTGTTCTTGTGTTCACAGATCACAACCCTCTGAAATTTTTGTACAAGATGATGAACTCCAACCAACGACTGACGAGGTGGGCGTTACTACTACAGGAATACTGGCTGGACATCAAGCACATCAGAGGGAAGGACAACGTGGTTGCGGATGCCCTGTCCCATGTACACTAACCAGATATGACTCTTATTTTAAGGGGAGGGGTATGTGACAGTGTTCCAACCATTATATTTCTCCCATGCCTGCTGAAAGAGTCATATCCACTTTACCCGAGCGTTCTCTATGTCGCGGGCATCAGTTTGATATATGTGGGAGAGTGTAGTGTTCTCGCATTGGCGAGAAATTCGTAAAAGAAAACTATTTTGGCCTGTGGTATAGGCCCTTTAGGACGCCAATATGGCGCTGGCCCCTCCGTTTTGCCGCCAAAACTGTGTGAAGTCAGTGGCACCAGATTGGTCACAGACAGTTATGTGGCACAGGGGGCCAATGAAAACCGTCCCTGGCAAGTATGACGTCACGAAGGCAGGGGGGGGGGGTACAGTCATCGCGCCGCGGTGGCGCAACCAGTCTGACACGACACGTCATGGTGGACGGATGTGCGAAAGTTGGTCCTGTCAGATTTGACAGTTGTACCCCGCTCCTGTGGATTTTACGTGTCACCCGTAGTCTGCAAGTACGCTGTGAGGTCTTCCCTTGTTCATGTGTTGGACTGAAGAGGGAATCGACGGATTATTGAGCAACAAGTGCTCTAGGGACAGGTGCTTTGCAAGAAGATGAAGTGAAGCCTGTGCAGTGACGTATGTGACGTCTGAGACAGTTCACCCTTCTGTGGTGACATAGAGGCTGGGTCAATCCACCGGGAAGCAATGAAAGAAGAAAACTAATTGGGAATCAGGACGACTGCAGCTGAGAAGTAGGTTGGCAGCCGTAGTTGTGAGGAGAAGTCGACGGCCGGGAGACCGACTCCAACCCTGCAAGACATTGTGGAGGAGCACGGACCTGCGGAGGACAGAGCACAGTGACGACGCGTTTATTTTGGGACGTTGATTGGGTTCCTGGAGAAAGCATCAGTGTGTGGGGGCGTTCCCTCCAACGAGGCGAGAGCCAGGACCAGGAGCTACAATTCAACTCTCACCGGAGGGCGAGTCCACATCAGTGAGGTGGAAGTAGGTGATTCTAGTTTCCCTCCCAATTCCCCTTTAGTCAGCTAAATATTTAGCCAGAGTATCTTTCATGTCGTGAGCAAGGCTCACTAATGTCTATGTCACGGTAGGACAAAGTTATGAGAAGTCAGGCTGTAGAAAGCTCTCAAGGTATATATATTTGCGGTGTGAGGATGTACCTGTTATCTTTGAAGAGTTTACTGTGTCGTTGACGATTTCTTTCATGTGACATTAATATGATAACTTATGCCAGAGAATATATATATAAGCATACCAGTTATTGGTATTAGGCTGTGTGCCTAGTATTTATCTTATTATTATTGATATCGATGAATTTATCTATATCTATGTATATGTTGGTGTGATGAATAACATTTCCATGTGTGCAGCGATTAATTGTGTTGTCGCCTTTGAGAGGAATTACTGAATCTAAGAACAGTACCGTGGTTAATTGCATTATTTGTAATTATTGTGAAGTACAGTGTATCATGCTATTATAGTGAAATATTATGTTAATTGCTGTAGAAATGAGTTATTGAACTTGAGATCAGTGTGGTGAATCATTGCGTTCTATTGCCATTATAGAAATATTGTGTTGATGACAAATATAGTGATTCCGGCAAATTTAAAGAAACAAAGCGCATAGCGCATGGAAAACAAGTACAGGAGCATTCACACGGTGAGAGGGGGGCCGGTCAGCTGATTATGGCATTGATGGGAAGGGGGAGAGTGTTACCCTTTAGGTGAGCCTCAGTTTTATGAAGAGAGAGTGACTTTCTGCATTGTACTTGATGTTTCGTTGTTGATACGGATATAATACCTTGAAGTTTTTAAGTAAAATTCAAAATACCTTTGCGTTTGTATTATCCCTCCATATATATCTTGTTGCTACAGAACAGTTCCAAGGAGTGAGAGTATTAGAGACATATATACTTGCATGAGACCAGATTTAATGAGTGAGCTCTGCCATTAGTACTACAATTCCACAATACCACTGACATGTTACTGGACACGGGAAACACCAGTTGGCGACCTTGCAGTTAGTAGTGGAGCCCTTGTCGGGGCAGGCACACGGTTGGGAGAGAGCAAACTGTGTTCCCACTCATTCTTTGGCTATAAGGCTGGCTGGGGATCGACTGGGATACTCTCCTGGCGAACAGTGGCGCCACGAGGATTAAGTGAAGACCCGCAGGGCTACGGTGAGTAACAGTTATCGCTAATACTACTGGGTGGTATCCATGTAGAGAGAAAGACACCCCAACGTAGGTGACCGTTGACAGGATAAAGTACTTAGGATATCTTGTATACTGTTACTTACCTCTCTCGCATACCCCGACAATATATATATATAAATATATGCGAACAAGCCTGAATGGTCCCCAGGACAATATGCAACTGAAAACTCACACCCCAGAAGTGACTCGAACCCATACTCCCAGGAGCAACGCAACTGGTATGTACAAGACGCCTTAATCCACTTGACCATCACGACCAGACAAAATGAGGTGATAGCCGAGGTTATTTGAACCTCCCCACCGCCGGCACTCGGATAGTAATCTTGGGCATAGCATTTTACCAAATCACCTCATTCTTTGGGGGCAAACGTGAGGAACACAAATGCGAACAAGGCTGAATGGTCCCCAGGACAATATGCAACTGAAAACTCACACCCCAGAAGTGACTCGAACCCATTCTCCCAGGAGCAACGCAACTGGTATGTACAAGACGCCTTAATCCACTTGACCATCACGACCGGACAAAATGAGGTGATAGCCGAGGCTATGGGTTCGAGTCACTTCTGGGGTGTGAGTTTTCAGTTGCATATTGTCCTGGGGACCATTCAGGCTTGTTCGCATTTGTGTTCCTCACGTGTGCCCCAAAGAATGAGGTGATTTGGTAAAATGCTATGCCCAAGATTACTATCCGAGTGCCGGCGGTGGGGTGGTTCAAATAGCCTCAGCTATCACCTCATTTTGTCTGGTCGTGATGGTCAAGTGGATTAAGGCGTCTTGTACATACCAGTTGCGTTGCTCCTGGGAGTATGGGTTCGAGTCACTTCTGGGGTGTGAGTTTTCAGTTGCATATTGTCCTGGGCACCATTCAGGCTTGTTCGCATTTGTGTTCCTCACGTGTGCCTCAAAGAATGAGGTGATTTGGTAAAATGCTATGCCCAAGATTACTATCCGAGTGCCGGCGGTGGGGTGGTTCAAATAGCCTCGGCTATCACCTCATTTTGTCCGGTCGTGATGGTCAAGTGGATTAAGGCGTCTTGTACATACCAGTTGCGTTGCTCCTGGGAGTATGGGTTCGAGTCACTTCTGGGGTGTGAGTTTTCAGTTGCATATTGTCCTGGGGACCATTCAGGCTTGTTCGCATTTGTGTTCTTCACGTGTGCCACAAAGAATGAGGTGATTTGGTAAAATGCTATGCCCAAGACTACTATCCGAGTGCCAGCGGTGGGGTGGTTCAAATAGCATCAGCTATCACCTCATTTTGTCCGGTCGTGATGGTCAAGTGGATTAAGGCGTCTTGTACATACCAGTTGCGTTGCTCCTGGGAGTATGGGTTCGAGTCACTTCTGGGGTGTGAGTTTTCAGTTGTATATAGTCCTGGGGACCATTCAGGCTTGTTTGCATTTGTGTTCCTCACGTGTGCCCCAAAGAATGAGGTGATTTGATAAAATGCTATGCCCAAGATTACCATCCGAGTGCCGGCGGGGAAGTGGTTCATATAGCCTCGGCTATCACTTCCTTATGTCCGGTCGTGATGGTCAAGCGGATTAAGGCGTCCCTGTACATACCAGTTGTGGGAGTATGGGTTCGAGTCACTTCTGGGGTGTGAGTTTTCAGTTGTATATAGTCCTGGGGACCATTCAGGCTTGTTTGCATTTGTGTTCCTCACGTGTGCCGCAAAGAATGAGGTGATTTGATAAAATGCTATGCCCAAGATTACCATCCGAGTGCCGGCGGGGAAGTGGTTCATATAGCCTCGGCTATCACTTCCTTATGTCCGGTCGTGATGGTCAAGCGGATTAAGGCGTCCCTGTACATACCAGTTGTGGGAGTATGGGTTCGAGTCACTTATGGGGTGTGAGTTTTCAGTTGTATATAGTCCTGGGGACCATTCAGGCTTGTTTGCATTTGTGTTCCTCACGTGTGCCCCAAAGAATGAGGTGATTTGATAAAATGCTATGCCCAAGATTACCATCCGAGTGCCGGCGGGGAAGTGGTTCATATAGCCTCGGCTATCACTTCCTTATGTCCGGTCGTGATGGTCAAGCGGATTAAGGCGTCCCTGTACATACCAGTTGTGGGAGTATGGGTTCGAGTCACTTCTGGGGTGTGAGTTTTCAGTTGTATATAGTCCTGGGGACCATTCAGGCTTGTTTGCATTTGTGTTCCTCACGTGTGCCCCAAAGAATGAGGTGATTTGATAAAATGCTATGCCCAAGATTACCATCCGAGTGCCGGCGGGGAAGTGGTTCATATAGCCTCGGCTATCACTTCCTTATGTCCGGTCGTGATGGTCAAGCGGATTAAGGCGTCCCTGTACATACCAGTTGTGGGAGTATGGGTTCGAGTCACTTCTGGGGTGTGAGTTTTCAGTTGTATATAGTCCTGGGGACCATTCAGGCTTGTTTGCATTTGTGTTCCTCACGTGTGCCCCAAAGAATGAGGTGATTTGATAAAATGCTATGCCCAAGATTACCATCCGAGTGCCGGCGGGGAAGTGGTTCATATAGCCTCGGCTATCACTTCCTTATGTCCGGTCGTGATGGTCAAGCGGATTAAGGCGTCCCTGTACATACCAGTTGTGGGAGTATGGGTTCGAGTCACTTCTGGGGTGTGAGTTTTCAGTTGTATATAGTCCTGGGGACCATTCAGGCTTGTTTGCATTTGTGTTCCTCACGTGTGCCCCAAAGAATGAGGTGATTTGATAAAATGCTATGCCCAAGATTACCATCCGAGTTCCGGCGGGGAAGTGGTTCATGTAGCCTCGGCTATCACTTCCTTATGTCCGGTCGTGATGGTCAAGCGGATTAAGGCGTCCCTGTACATACCAGTTGTGGGAGTATGGGTTCGAGTCACTTCTGGGGTGTGAGTTTTCAGTTGTATATAGTCCTGGGGACCATTCAGGCTTGTTTGCATTTGTGTTCCTCACGTGTGCCCCAAAGAATGAGGTGATTTGATAAAATGCTATGCCCAAGATTACCATCCGAGTGCCGGCGGGGAAGTGGTTCATATAGCCTCGGCTATCACTTCCTTATGTCCGGTCGTGATGGTCAAGCGGATTAAGGCGTCCCTGTACATACCAGTTGTGGGAGTATGGGTTCGAGTCACTTCTGGGGTGTGAGTTTTCAGTTGTATATAGTCCTGGGGACCATTCAGGCTTGTTTGCATTTGTGTTCCTCACGTGTGCCCCAAAGAATGAGGTGATTTGATAAAATGCTATGCCCAAGATTACCATCCGAGTGCCGGCGGGGAAGTGGTTCATATAGCCTCGGCTATCACTTCCTTATGTCCGGTCGTGATGGTCAAGCGGATTAAGGCGTCCCTGTACATACCAGTTGTGGGAGTATGGGTTCGAGTCACTTCTGGGGTGTGAGTTTTCAGTTGTATATAGTCCTGGGGACCATTCAGGCTTGTTTGCATTTGTGTTCCTCACGTGTGCCCCAAAGAATGAGGTGATTTGATAAAATGCTATGCCCAAGATTACCATCCGAGTGCCGGCGGGGAAGTGGTTCATATAGCCTCGGCTATCACTTCCTTATGTCCGGTCGTGATGGTCAAGCGGATTAAGGCGTCCCTGTACATACCAGTTGTGGGAGTATGGGTTCGAGTCACTTCTGGGGTGTGAGTTTTCAGTTGTATATAGTCCTGGGGACCATTCAGGCTTGTTTGCATATATATATATATATATATATATATATATATATATATATATATATATATATATATATATATATATATATATATATATATATATATATATGTCGTACCTAGTAGCCAGAACGCACTTCTCAGCCTACTTTGCAACGCCCGATTTGTCTAATAAGCCTAGTTTTCATGAATTAACTGTTTTTCGACTACCTAACCTACCTAACCTAACCTAACCTAACTTTTTCGGCTACCTAACCTAAACTAACCTATAAAGATAGGTTAGGTTAGGTTAGGTAGGGTTGGTTAGGTTCGGTCATATATCTATTTTAATTTTAACTCCAATAAAAAAAAATTGACTTCATACATAATGAAATGGGTAGCTTTATCATTTCATAAGAAAAAAATTAGAGAAAATATATTAATTCAGGAAAACTTGGCTTATTAGGCAAATCGGGCCCTGCATAGTAGGCTGAGAAGTGCGTTCTGGCTACTAGGTACGACATATGTATATATATATATATATATATATATATATATATATATATATATATATATATATATATATATATATATATATATATATATATATATTTCGTACCTAGTAGCCAGAACTCACTTCTCAGCCTACTATGCAATGCCCGATTTGCCTAATAAGCCAAGTTTTCATGAATTAATTGTTTTTCGACTACCTAACCTACCTAACCTAACCTAACTTAACTTTTTCCGCTACCCAACCTAACGTAACCTATAAAGATAGGTTAGGTTAGGTTAGGTAGGGATGGTTAGGTTCGGTCATATATCTACGTTAATTTTAACTCAAATAAAAAAAAATTGACCTCATACACAATGAAATGGGTAGCTTTATCATTTCATAAGAAAAAAATTAGAGAAAATATATTAATTCAGGAAAACTTGGCCTATTAGGCAAATCGGGCCTTGCTTAGTAGGCTGAGAAGTGCGTTCTGGCTACTAGGTACGACATATATATATATATATATATATATATATATATATATATATATATATATATATATATATATATATATATATATATATATATATATATATATATATATATATATATATATTTGTGACGATAATCTCTTTCAAGAGAGATTGAGCCTGCTCTTCTCTACATCAAGTTACATATATTATACAACAATAAGATGCTACCTTTAAGATACGTCTACCAGTAGCACAAAACGTTTTGACCAGGAGGCAAACGTACCCAAGACTCACCCCCTACTCTACACTCCCTCCATGCCAGCTCGTCATCATCCAGCCAACTACCCTTCCCAGCCTGCCTGCTCCTGATTGGTGACTCACCGACTGTACACCTGCACTTCTGCACCTCAGCGCCCTCTACCTGAGTCGATGTCTGGGCTTGAACCAGCCATTGAAGTCAGAATATCTTTGTGCTCTCAAGCAGTGAACAACTAACTGATATATGCTGTGTATCAGGTGGATGTTTCTCAGCTAGCGCCATATTCTGAACACCTGATTATTTTTCACCTTGTATTTATATTATTGTAGAGTAACTTCATCCCTATTATTCATTTATGTTATGTTTTTCACTTGTTAGTTTGCACTTTACATAGCCAAGGGATTGTCTTTGTTTATAATTTGTTTTCTATATTAATTAAAGCTTTATTGTTCATACTATGTGTTTTGCGTGTCTTCCCTTACTTTACCACAGATAAACAGGCAAGCAGTCTTATCTTTTTTTTGTAAGTGTGACTAGGCATTGACACCAGCCATTGGAGGACTGCTGAACATCTACACTCCAACACTTTCCCGTCACATATAATGGGGGCCTGTCCTAGGAGCCTCACTCAGGTACTAGTACCAGAACATCAGTTTGTGGTAAACGTACTTGGCTTTGACACAGTTGCTTTTCAATATTTTCATTATTTTTAATATTTATATGGTGCTGTGTGTATTGTGCATTATGAGAGTAGCATATGGTGAGTGTTGGATAACTTTGGATTACGTGGTGACTGGAGGCCTCAGTCATTCTCTTAATTGGTCATCCCTCCCTCCGTGTTATTACTCGTGTTTTCCACCTTTTGTCCCTAGGATATTTCTCAATCTCACACAGATCATCATTTTGGGTACCCTGGTACTTTGGTTTGTCTTCGAGTCAAAGCACCCTATCTTCTGCAATCCGACCGAAGGAGGATACAGAGGGCCATAGTTCCTCTAGCACGAACTACGTTGCTGAGTTGGGACCTCAGCAGCAGTTCTCGTCACCAATTAACACTCGCACCCCTGCACGTCGGTCAGAGATGATGATATTTACTTAGGTAGGGAATTAGCTTTCTTTTTTCAGAGCACAAAGTTCGCTAATTCTGTAAGTATCATATTTTATTTAGTGGGAAAACCCTTGCTTCTGTCCTATAGAGACTCGGCAAGGTATGCCTATATTCTTGGACTACCTTATTCACTTTTGGAACAATTAAATGTTTCATTTGTTTTAGAAACTCAGTTTCATTTATTTAGTAGGATTTTCTTGCCCTTATTCTCTTATATTGAGTACCGGGTACAAGATTTCCTGCGCTTTGATTGACAAATCATTTACCATTCTAAAATTAACTTTAATTGTTAAAATTCCACAGGATAGTTACCAGTTGCCACGTTATCCTGTTATTGACACTTCCATATCACAAGTATTCGTTGTACATTTATTTGCTATTTTTCACCTTGTTTCGTCTCCAAGCTTTTCGTAACAATCTAGCAGGTGAAATAGGGAACTTAAGTCGTGCCAAGAGGACCGAATTACAAACTCTTGCACACGAGTATCAACTAGATGTTCCCCATGGAGCCAACAAAAATGAATTGCACAATTTAATAATGGATCACCTCTTAGATGAAAGGAAGATTGACTCTGAAACTCACGAAAATTATTCTATTGCAGATAAACATGCTCTGGCAACTATGAAACTCAAGCTCGAACTTGCAAAGCTCGAGTGGGAGCAACAGAAAGAAGCTCTAGAAATGAGGAAAGAAGAAGCTGCAATCAGGAAAGAAGAATAGGAACGTGAGACTACACTACTCTGTGAGCGTGAGGAAGTACAGCTTGAAGCAAAACAACGTCACCTGGAGATGCAACGCGAGCATGATAAGAAGCAAGCCGAAATGGCTATAGCATGGCGACAACAAGAACTCGCGTTGGAAACTACACACCACACTCAGCGCCAACAAGCTACTGCTAATCTTCCCGTAAGTTTCAATGTCTCACATGCAAGTAAGTTAATGCCACCATTCCTTCCTTCCACCATTAAAGGTATGTACCTTTACGTAAATAAAAATTATTATTATTATTATTATTCGTTGAGACAGAGATTGGTGTATTTTTCACCACTTTTGAGACCCTAGCTAAAAAACTTAGCTGGCCTGCAGATCAATGGTCTACCCTTCTCAGAGTGCATCTCACAGGTAGAGCTGCAGTTACTCTCAGTACCTTAGCGTCTGAGAATGACTACCAGACCCTGAAGCAAGCAGTTCTGGACGCCTACCTTCTCTCCACCGAAAGCTACAGACGAAAATTCCGTGATTATCTAAAGGCAAGTACCACCACCTTTCTAGAATTTGCCAATACAAAGAAAAGATATTTCATGAAATGGCTGGAAGCAGCATAAGTCTCTACATTTTCAGAACTCGTAAACCTCATGCTAGTTGAGGAATTCTTGAGACGTGTTCCCCCTTCCGTCCGTTTATATTTAGCAGACAAAGAATAAGCCGACTACATCAGATGTGCGAAGTCAGCTAACACCAACAGCCTCATCCATTGGCTAACACCACCTCCCAGTAAGAAGTCTTGGTATAGTTATGATAAAGTAAGTACAGATCAAGCGAGCTCTCAATTGTATTGCAAGTATTGCAAACTCTATGGACATACCATAGATAGATGTGGGAAAGCTCAATACAAAGGCAATGAAACAAATAAACCCAAACCGACTTCTCCTAAGTCCGGTAAGCCTGTGATGAATGTTGGTGTTCCTGTTAATGATCTTTCTCTCTACAGCAAACACCTGTATCCTGGAACTGTCTCTACCAATGGTACAGATTCGGAGGGACGTTTCAAATTGAAGATCTTGAGGGACACAGCGGCTCTTCAGTCCATAATATTGAAATCGGCTGTGCCTAACATCACCTACACCGGTGAAACCGTCCTTATCACTGACCCCACTGCAACCACTTCGTATCCACTCGCCAGAGTCCACCTGGATTATCCTTTTGTGACCAGTGAAGTCCAAGTCGCCATCAGGGAAAAGCCTTTTCCCATGTCTGGAGTGCAACTTCTCCTGGGCAACGACCTGGCAGAAGATCTGCAACCGTCCAACCTGATCATCATTGACAAACCCCAGGTGTGTAACTCTGTAGTGGACAATCCCATCTTTAAGTATGTTTCAGCAGAGGTCCAAGAAAGTGATGAAGTTTCTCCTCCGGTTTTGGTGACCACCCGTGCACAAGCTGCACGCCCGCAACCAGCTGACTCTACTGCTACCGCTATCTCTCAAGACCCTCAGAATCTACCACCGAATCTTACTAGTTTGGAGTTCCGTAAGTTACAGAGGGAAGATCCATCATTAACACCATTGTTCTTCCAGGCTGAGACTCAACCTGACAGTATCCCTGGGTTCTTCCTAGAGAATCAGTTGCTCTACCGCAGGTACAGACCCAGTAAGCTGAAGGAGGACGACGATTGGGCAAATGTCGAACAACTAGTGATTCCCACCAGCCTACAGCCCAATATTCTACACCTGGCCCACGGAGCTCTTTCTCACTATAGTTTTAACAAAACCTACCACGGAATCAGACAAGACTACTACTGGCCAGGTATGGTTAAGGACGTCAAAAGTTACGTGCAACAGTGTCATACGTGTCAGTTGGCAGGTAAACCTAACATCTCTATTCCCCAGGCCCCATTGACTCCTATCCAGGTGCCTGCGAAACCTTTCCACAGACTCATCATAGACTGTGTTGGTCCTTTACCCCGGACCAGTTCTGGCATCGCCTATATACTAACTATCCTGTGTCCTACCACCAGATTCCCCATAGCCGTTCCAGTAAAGAACATTACGGCTGCTACTGTGGTGAAACAACTAATGAAGATCTTCACCCAGTATGGATTTCCAAGAGAGGTTCAAAGTGACTGTGGCACCAACTTCACCAGTGATCTCTTCAAGAAGACACTGGAGGAGTTCAACATCACACAGGTACTGTCCAGCCCCTATCATCCTGCTTCACAGGGTTCTCTTGAACGTAGTCATCAGACTATTAAAGCACTCCTAAAGAAATTCTGCAATGACACCTTGAAGGACTGGGATAAACAACTTGACCTCATTATGTGCATTTTCAGAAGTCTCCCCAATGAGTCTCTAGGAGTATCTCCTTATGAGATGCTCTACGGGCGTAAGTGCCGTACTCCTCTCAAAGCTTTCAAAGACTCTCTGCGTAATATCATCTTCAGTGACCCTCAGAATGTGCCCCAATTTCTTCAAAACTTAAAACACATTCTAGAGAGAGTACGTAAATTTGCTAATGACAATCTATTGAAAGCTCAGGAGAGGATGAAGACTCATTTTGACCAATGCAGCAAACTAAGGAAATTTAAACCAGGAGACTTCGTGTTGGCATATTTTCCTATCCCAGGTTCTCCATTGCAAAACAAGTTTTCAGGACCTTACCGCATCAAGGAGTGCAGAAACAACCACAACTACGTTCTTGAGACTCCAGATAGGCGGCGGAAGACCCAGTTGTGCCACGTCAACCTCCTGAAGCAGTATCAAGGTACTCCCCCCACTGTGTTGGTATCATTATCCACCTTTAAAGATCCATACCTCCACAGTGAGACCTTCCCTGCTTCTCCTCCCGAAAGCACTAACACTGAGTCAGTGTCTTCCAACTCGGAAATCCTTAATGATCTTCATACCTATTTGCAGGACAGTAATAGTGCTCCTCTCATCAGAATCTTCAAGGAACATCAGAAGTTGTTCAGCGATGATCCACAGGAGTGTAATGTGGTTCAGCACGGCATCCAGCTACTCCCTGACACCCGGCCGATTCGTCAACCTTTCTACAGAATCAGCCCGAGCAAAAAGGAAGTTATGCATACTGAGGTACAGTACCTCCTGGATCATGGGCTGGCCACCCCTTGTGAGTCCCCTTGGTCCTCACCCTGCATCTTGGTGCCGAAACCGCAAGGTAAAGTAAGGTTGTGTACCGATTACCGGAAATTGAATCTTGTGACTATCGGGGATGCTTATCCATTACCTAGAATAGATGACATCCTTGACGCCATTGGTAATGCTCGGTATCTATCAAAGCTAGACTTACTCAAGGGATATGTTACGGACTCGAATCCAGCGTCCGAGCCTGGAGCAGTGACGACCACGCCATCTGTGGGTCAGCTCCCGAAACCCCCTCCAAATGGACGACGACACCTGGTGAGGACGAGGTGTACTAGCCACGAGGGCTAGTTTCCAGTCCTGATTAGTTCATAACGCAGCCGCTGCTGACCTCTGGTGAGGTGGTGCCCAGACAACAACGCCATCTATGGAGTGGATACGTCGGGCGTTTGTGTCTGAGCCTGAAAGAGAGGTGCTTTAGTGTGTCCCTGTTATTGATGACGTGTCTGCTTACAGAGTCGACCTGGGACTGCTGTAAGGGAAGTTGAGTCAGTCTACCCAAGGCAGCCGTCTCAACACCAAGTGTTTTGCTACAGCAGTTGTGAGTCGCCTCCCGGATGAACACTGTGGTGTTACCCTGCCTGTGAAGCGGTAGTTGAAGGATTGTCATACCCGGGACTGACTGGTGGAGACGCCTAACCACTGGGGTATTGTGGAAAGGAGAGTGATCTGTGGTATCACACGAGGCTCCTGACTAGGGCGTTACCCTAGTATCGCTCGTGGAGTGGCCTAACCAGCGTTGCTGATTCGGAACCTGCCAGCCATCTGCTGGACTTGTGGTTGACGGCCTCCACGGCGGTGCCCCCAGTGGAACTGTGTTTTGGCTGGCCTGTGGCCGGGGTAGACTCAGCTTCTCGAAGGATTTGTCGTGAGGCCACGAGAGCACCGAGAGCTTGGCACCGAGAGGATCCAGAGTCTTCAGAAGAAGACGACAGTGTATTATAGTGTTTATATCCCCCCCCCCCCCTCCCCGTGTAATCGTTCTTATATATATTTATTGGTGACAGTGCTAATTATATTATATTAAGTTTTGACTTTATTTCCCTTCCCCTTTAATTTACTTGCGTTACGGATCACATCCCCTGAAAGCCACTACTGGCTTGGGGCCGGATACCCTTCCTCTAACAACATCAGAGTAAGAACCCAGTTGCGACCCGAGAGGGCTGTAACATAATTGGCATCCCCAGCGGGATCCGTCCCCTTGTCTATTATGTTTGACAGGGGTGGTGAAGTGGCGTAATCCCTGTAAATAATTCCCCCTGTTTGTGACGATTGGGACGTCCGGTGCGGTGCTCGGAGTGACTAAGTGCATTATTGTGCAGTGCGGTGCTCGGTGTGATTCAGTGCAATATTGTAGAGCGAGGTGTTCGCTGTGATTAAGTGCAATATTGTGTAGTGCGGTGCCCGCGGTAATTACGTGCAATATTGGCAAGTGAGGTGCCAGGTGCGATAAAGTGCAATATTGGCGTAGAACAGTGCTCGGTGCGTTAAGTGCTAAAGTGAAGCGGTGTGTTAAGTGCTAGTTAAGTGTTCCATCTGTGACAATGGCAGAAAAAACTACCATCGATGATCTGGACGATGTTCAGGCTTTTCTGAACAGAGAGGACTGTCTTGCCAGATTAAAATATCTGAGCAAACCGGAACTTGTACTAGTTAGTGCCTACCTGGAGATCAAGATCCGTGCCAGTGATTCCCGTGTGGAGATCTTGTCCAAGGTTCACCGGCATTTGAAGGCAGAAGAGAAACAGGAAGGCGAGGCACCCAGTATAAAGGAAGGTGAGGAAATAGCTTCCACTGAAAAGGAAGGAAAGAGCAGTGATGTCGAAAGTGACGAAAGTGAACTAAATATAAGTGTACTTACTGTGAAAATGCGTGAACTAGAGATCCACCGTGAAATAGAATGGAAAAAGCTAGAAATCGCTAAAGAGAGAGAAGAGGAAGCGAGAAAGAGAGAAGATAAGAAATTAGAAATGGAAAGAGAGAGATTAGGAAAAGAATTAGAAATGAGGCGTTTAGAAATAGAAGAAAGGAAGGCAGAAAGAGAAGAGAAACGAGAAAGAGAAAGAGAAGAACGAGAAAGGGAAGAGAAACGAGAGAGAGAAGAACGAGAGAGAGAAAGAGAAGAACGAGAAAGAGAAGAGAAACGAGAGAGAGAAAAACGAGAAAGAGAAAGAGAAGAACAAGACAGGCAAGAACGACGAGTCAGAGAGGAAAGAGAGAGATAACATGAACTAGAAGTATTGTGGTTAGGTGGTCGGAGGCCAACAACGGAAACCAGTGGTTTCGATCCGGTGAGGAACATCAAAATGGTCCCGAAGTTCAACGAGAAGGAAGTGTCAAAGTTCTTCGCGGCCTTCGAGAAAGTCGCAGCCTCTTTGGAGTGGCCAAGGGAGAATTGGGCCATCATGATACAGTCAGTCTTGACTGGGAAGGCCCAAGTCGCCTACTCCACGTTGTCCCTTGACGACTCTGGCGATTACGACAGGGTGAAGAAAGTGGTGCTCATGGCTTACCAGTTGGTACCTGAGGCTTACAGGCAAAAGTTTAGAAACCTGAAGAAGACCTCAGAGCACACTTTCACCGAATTCGCCACAATCAAGGAGCGACTTTTCCAGGAATGGTGTGCCTCTTGGAAAGTGAAGACCAAAGAAGACCTCGAGCAGCTCATACTGTTAGAGGACTTCAAGGACTGTCTGTCTGGAGACCTGAAGATGTACTTAGAGGAGCAGCAAGTAGAGACCTTGAGTGCAGCCGCCACAATGGCTGAGGAATACATCCTGACGCATAGGTCTTCGGCTAAGTACGTCCCGAGGAATTACCAACGCCGGTTTGACAAACCTCATGACGAAGAGGAGAGACCCGTCCCACAAAGCGCTAAGAAGACGCCCCCAAGTAGCCCTCGAAGGACTAGTCCTAGCAGTCCGAAACACCGGAGTCCGAGGAGGAATGTGGTGTGCTGGACTTGTGGGCAGAAAGGGCATGTAGCTGCTATGTGCCGAGGCAGAAGAGGTAGCGGCCCACGTAGGGAGGTGATGTTGATAAGCTGTGTAACACCACCAGCAGGAAGCCAGTCTACGATTACGCAGGAAGAACCCAGATTGTTTTCCCCTCACACTTCAGGCGGGTATGTATCGAGTGATCATACTGGTAGCGCAGTTGTAGTGCTCAGAAATAGTGGAGCAGCCCAGTCCCTGATCGTGAGAGACTCGTTACCCGAGGGAGTGAGTGTGGATGGGAGACAAAAGGTTATCCTGGTTGGGTTTCCTAGGACGCAGTATATCGCCCCCTTAGTGCCGGTACATCTCGACTCGCCTTACTTCAGCGGCACATGTGCGTTGGCAGTAGTCGATACCCTCCCTATAGCAGGGATTGACGTGGTACTAGCCAACGACTTGGTGACAGGTTGGAGCAACAATCATCCCAAGGTCGCGGACGAGTCAGCAAGAACAGCAAGGTCTGAGGTAACGGCAGGCAGTGGTAATATCCAGGTAAAAACAGACCCGGAATTAAACATGTTTAATTTGTCCTCTCACCCGCAAATCGACAGTATTCTAGCAGAGTCTCCTGATTCTTCTCCTGACCAGGAACAGGCGGTTACGATGGCAGAGGTAACTGAGCATGAAGAGAGGTCTTGTGTGCAAGCACCCACGGATACCAACGAGTCTGGAGCGAAGGCAGATGAGTACTTGCGGTATGGCAAGGTACAGCGTTCATTGAACTGGCCAGAGATTCCCCAGACGTCGGAGGTATGTGAGGTATGTGCGAAGGTTCTAGAGCCCTCTTCGGTCCAAACCAGGCTAATGGATATAGCCGGCTATGGACATAACAAGCTCGTGAAACTTGTACCTAAGCTAACCAAATGTTTCTTAGCGGTGTTTTGTTTTGTTCTCGTGTGTGTTCTCAGTAAGGACCAGTGGACGACCCGACGGATGATGGCTCCCTTGAACATCGTGAAGAGATCCCAGGGATTAGAGATTTGCACTGCGAATGTTGCAGTTGAAGGAGGGACCTGGAAAGTGATGGTAGATATAGGAGGTACGACAGATGATAATATGAGTGACTGTTTCCGACAGATTGACACCCCCCATGTGATTGCTGAACCTGGATTCAGCGTTATGCGGAATGTTGGTCGACCGGACGGTGGCAGAGCGACGATGGCAGATGCCATCTTCGGTGTGCAAGCAGCCCTGTTGGAACTAGGTGTGAGCCTAGTAGAGGCATATGCAGTAAGTATTGCCTTACCCACTGTCGCTATCACTCTGAATTATCAGACCCCTGTATTCCAGGTTCCCGTCTCCCTGAAGGACCACTGGAACGGTACCAGAAATGCCGTTTGTAACCAGCCATCATCGGTGCCACGACGCAGGGAAGTGTCGAGTCACCCCAGATCGTGTCGATACCAATCCTTACTTGAGAGATGTGAGAATATGCCCCTGCTTGACATCGCAGTGGAGATGTGGGAAGTTGCAACAGGCAAGCCATTGCCTACCATCTTCAAGTTTCATCTGTGCCAGAGTTGTCCAGTAGAACAGTCCTGTGGACAAGACAGCCTCATCACTCCAGTTCATAGTGTACGTGAGTCTGTGTGGAGTTGTATCCACATACTAATTTGGTTTGTGTTTTTCTTTATAGAACCCCAAACCAAATTCTTTTTGGTGGGGAGGTGTTACGGACCCGAATCCAGCGTCCGAGCCTGGAGCAGTGACGACCACGCCATCTGTGGGTCAGCTCCCGAAACCCCCTCCAAATGGACGACGACACCTGGTGAGGACGAGGTGTACTAGCCACGAGGGCTAGTTTCCAGTCCTGATTAGTTCATAACGCAGCCGCTGCTGACCTGGTGAGGTGGTGCCCAGACAACAACGCCATCTATGGAGTGGATACGTCGGGCGTTTGTGTCTGAGCCTGAAAGTGAGGTGTTTTAGTGTGTCCCTGTTATTGATGACGTGTCTGCTTACAGAGTCGACCTGGGACTGCTGTAAGGGAAGTTGAGTCAGTCTACCCAAGGCAGCCGTCTCGACACCAAGTGTTTTGCTGCAGCAGTTGTGAGTCGCCTCCCGGATGAACACTGTGGTGTTACCCTGCCTGTGAAGCGGCAGTTAAAGGATTGTCATACCCGGGACTGACTGGTGGAGACGCCTAACCACTGGGGTATTGTGGAAAGGAGAGTGATCTGTGGTATCACACGAGGCTCCTGACTAGGGCGTTACCCTAGTATCGCTCGTGGAGTGGCCTAACCAGCGTTGCTGATTCGGAACCTGCCAGCCATCTGCTGGACTTGTGGTTGACGGCCTCCACGGCGGTGCCCCCAGTGGAACTGTGTTTTGGCTGGTCTATGGCCGGGGTAGACTCAGCTTCTCGAAGGATTTGTCGTGAGGCCACGAGAGCACCGAGAGGATCCAGAGTCTTCAGAAGAAGACGACAGTGTATTATAGTGTTTATATCCCCCCCCCCCCCCGTGTAATCGTTCTTATATATATTTATTGGTGACGGTGCTAATTATATTATATTAAGTTTTGACTTTATTTCCCTTCCCCTTTAATTTACTTGCGTTACGGATCGCATCCCTTGAAAGCCACTACTGGCTTGGGGCCGGATACCCTTCCTCTAACAACATCAGAGTAAGAACCCAGTTGCGACCCGAGAGGGCCGTAACAGGATACTACCAAGTATGTTTGACAGAGCGAGCTAAGGAAATATCTGCCTTTACCACTCCCTTTGGCCTTTACAGATACGAACGCCTTCCATTTGGACTATGTAATGCCCCGGCCACCTTCCAGCGATCTTTCAACCACGTCATCCAGGGCTTAGATAACACCTATGCCTACTTGGATGACATCGTTGTGGCAACCAACACCTGGAGCGAACATCTGCTCCAGCTGCAACGATTGTTTGCCAAGCTCCTGACAGCCGGCCTCGCCATCAACTTGGGCAAGTCCACCTTTGCTAAAGGTAAAGTGCGTTATCTTGGTCATGAGATAGGGAGTGGCAGCCTAGCTCCGTTAAACATACATACCCAAGCCATCCAGCATTACCCACAGCCTACCACCAGGAAGCAGCTCCTGCGCTTCCTTGGTCTTGCCTCCTACTACCGTAGGTTTGTGAAGAATTTTAGTACGGTGGCGACACCATTGATCACTTTAACCAGCCCCAAGCAACGGTATCATTGGACCATTCAGCAAACCATTGCTTTTGAACAACTTAAAATCCTGCTCTGTTCTAATCCTATTCTCGCCTCGCCAGATATCACGAAGCCTTTCATCCTCCATGTCGACGCCAGTGGTACTGGCATCGGGGGCGTCCTGATGCAACAACGAGGCGAGGATGTTCCACCTGTTAGCTACTACAGCTACACGTTAAAACCACACCAGAAGAATTACAGCACTATCGAAAAGGAGCTACTCTCCATTGTCCTGAACTTGCAGCACTTTGAATCATACCTGCAAGGTGCTCGGTCTACCACCATCTACTCGGACCACAATCCCCTACTCTTATTACAGCAAGCCCAATTCAATAATCAACGACTTCTACGATGGGCTTTATATCTGCAGAATTTCAACCTGGACATCTTCTACATGAAAGGTTCTGACAACATCATAGCAGATGCCCTCTCCAGAGTCTATGAGGTAGAGACAGCTCCACCTACCACTCTACCACCTGAAGACGTAACTTCACCCGTAAGCACAGGCTTCAGGGGAGAGTTGTGACGATAATCTCTTTCAAGAGAGATTGAGCCTGGTCTTCTCTACATGAAGTTACGTATTTTATACAACAATAAGATGCTACCTTCAAGATACGTCTACCAGTAGCACAAAACGTTTTGACCAGGAGGCAAACGTACCCAAGACTCACCCCCTACTAGTAAAATAGAATGCGCCACATAGTGCCAGCTATGTATGTAAATCAGATAAGAAATCAGAAGCGGGGAGCCACATAGTGCCACTCCATATTAGGTCACCCAAGGTGTGTGTGGTAGCAGTCGAAAAACAGTGAAGATAGGTATCTATTATGCGCCACTATGATCATGTTCATTTACAGTAAAGTAGCCGCCTATGAAGGGCAATCAGATAAGAAAATCAGAGGCGGAGTGCCACTTAGAGCCACTCCATATTAGGTCGTCCAAGGTGTGGGGCAGCAACAATCGTAAAAACAGTGAAGATAGGTATCTATTATGTGTCGCTATGTTCATGTTCATGTTCATTTATACAGAAAAGTATGACAGTATATTTAAGTAAAAAAAATGAATTTATTTGTATAATAAACACTCAGGTGAGCGGCAGTTACCCACCCCCCCACCTCCCTCTATGGGACAGGTGTAAAAACAGGATCCTCTCAGTAGGGGTGGTCCCCCCCCCCTCACCACCCCTCCTCATACTTGATGACCTTGAGTGTACCGTAAGAGGGACCCACCTCCCTTAGTTGTTTTTAAGTTGGATATATTTTAAGCTTTTATACTTAAAGAAGGAGAAAAAGAAATAATCCTGATGATTTATAGATTATATTATCAAAGTACATAGGGTTAAACATAGTCGTATTGTAGGTCATCTCCCCCCACATAATATTTATTAACAAGGGCTCTCCTCCGACCCCACAGGTCCGTTGTGGGGTCTTCCTCCCCCTCCTCCTCCTGGGACGAAGATGATGACTCATCATCTCCCAGAGAGTGAATGGGTTGTAGTGGGCCTCCCTCAGGTGACTGACTGCTGACGTCATAGGGTTCACTCTCGCTGGTGGGGTGTTGTCCTTCCTCTCCTTGTGGTTCAATGACGTCACCATCTTCACTCTCGGTGGACATTCCTTGGGCTGAGGTGTTGGGGTGGTTGTCGGATGGTATGTCTGGGTGACCATACGCTAGGCTAGTGTATTTATTTAGGTAAAAGCGCTTATCATCAAATGCACTTAAACCCCTCTTAGTATTGAATGTGGTTGCCATCTGCCCCCCTACATTTCTTATTTGACTGTAATTAAAAGTATTTACTACACCATTGCTGTGTAGGGTCTCTTTAAAGTGGTTATGTGTTAAAGATCTTTGCACAGCTCGGGGAATACCCTTAGCGGTGATGGAATTTTTATTGTCAAGCAAAAGCACACTATACATTTTGGGCTTGAGTGCCACAACTTCAAGGATGTGTTTATCTGACACCTCTGACTTTAACAGCCCTAAAACACCCTTTTTAGAAGGATCATACAAGTGGTGAGTTTCAGGAAAATTACTCGTACCCATCCACAAACTAAGGGGTTCTTTCCCCATCTCATTAAAGACATCTTCAGCTAGTAAGCTGAAAATGAAACTGTCTGTATCACTATACACCAGTTGTACCCTATCTGAATAGTGGTTCTTAAGTACCCTGTACCAAAAATGGTACAAGCTGTATTTTGCTAGCTCAAGAATCTGGAACCCAATGTAATTAGGATGAGTAATTTTAATGAATGGTCTGGAACTGACAGACAATAATTTATTGTCACCTAAATGCACCATTCGTTTAAAGCGGGGATTCTTCACCTCTCGTAAAAAGACCCTAGCTGAAGTCACTAGTTTGGTGTCAATGGCATAACGGGCTGGGTTCAGTAGCGTTTTACCAAAAACACTGTTCGTCAGTAATTTGAAGAGTGTTTTCCTATCATTACTGCTGGAGGCATTTCTATTGTTAACGTTAGTGTTAACAAATTCTGCCATAAAATCTGACTGACGGAACTCGTAAATTGCATGTATTGTTTCCACTTCAAGTCCTATCTCAATAAATAGTTGTAAAAGGTGAAGAGATATGAAATAATGTTTCTTGGGGAGATGATCTCCAACCAGTTTAATGTTTTTTTTAGGGAGATTTGTAATGTTATTTGTTTCCAGAAGTCCCCTACTAAATGGTGAGATATCCTCCATACTTATTCCCCTATGGTGTAAACAAAGGGGCAGATCGTCTGTTAGTCTAGCTATTTCAGGTCTTAAGAGTTTGGTGTCAATTAAGAGCCAGTACCCTTTGTTAGAAGAGAAAGGCTGTTCTGTCATTATCTTCCCTCCGCTAATGAAGGAGTTCATCTCATCAGATGATAGTCTCCTTAGTCCCCCATAGGGCAATTTCTTAGTCATACAACTCCCATAGAGGGAGTTGAAGTCAAGATAAAGTAAGAATGAAGACCTATCCACCTGGGGGTTAAAAGATGGGTTGACATAGCGATTGTTAGCTCTGACATAACTCCTAACTGCAGTTGTAATACCCCCTCGTATGTTTTGTGATAAGAGATTGTGCAACGTCACATCTGCACTTAACTCCAGCGATATTCTGCTACTTTTCAGGAAGCAGTCGTAGGAGTACCCTGGGAGGCTACAATAGTGTGTCAATTCTAAAGAATATATATCATTTAGAATTGCCCTGTGGTGTGTAAAAATGTCAGCCAGTAATCCTACATCACACCTCAAATAAATGAGGAGGTAGTCTTTTAATGTCCTACACCCTGTAGCCTCCCATACTAATTTAGAATGTCTATATTCGTCCAAAGTTATACCTGATTTGTTTAGGGAGCTGTAGAACATTTCAATAGGAGGGAGTGTTGAGTCATTAAAGCAGCTGATTTTTGTGGTATATTCATAAGGGAAAAACTGCTTACCCTTTAAGAGTAGGTGGTGACTCTTTTTGGGCAAACCCTCTATCATTGAGTGAGTGAATGTTAAGGGGCTGGCTGAATCAATGTGGGTCTTTGCTAGGGATGCAAGACTACCTGTAATAAAAGCCAGTGAATCAAGAAATTTAAGCTTCGTCCCCTGTCTCATGAGGATATTGTTCTTAATATTTGAACCCATGGCAAACTCCCTCAAAATTAAGCCCATGTCATAAGACATATTATGAGCAATTAGGACTAAACTCTCTAGAGCATTCTTGTGGCGGAGGTTGCAGTAATTACATAGAGCTCCAATATAATTGAGCTTTTCCCTAAGGTGATCATGATGTTGAACCTTGAAATTGGAGGGGGTAAATACCTCCTCACAAAACTGGCAGTGAGTCTGTCTCCTAAAATGGATCATATCCTCAAGAGACATGTCTATTTCATAATGGGGGAGAGTGGATCTGATAATTTCCCATTTGGTAGCAACTCGCTGCATGAAATGAGTAACACTGTCCCCCCCAAAATAAGTAAATTTATCAATGACAGTGTGGTTCCTATCAACAATTATATAGCTGTTTGCTATAGGTCTATGTATGGCTGTAACAGAACCTAGACAATCCTCAGTGCTTAGGACACACTCAAAATCAAAATAGCCCACATGGGAAGGGGGGTAACCTTTCCCCGTATTTTTAAAATGGAGTGTGTCCCCAGGCTGTGGGTAAATAATTTTCTGAGTGATGTCGCAGGAAGATGAGTGATTTGTTAGCTCAGACGAATTTTGATATTCTGAGAGACAGTTTCTACAGAAGACTGTCTTTCGTTTGTGTCTGCGAGTAAAGTTCCGTAGGAACTTATCGAACTCTTTAATTAGGGCCACATGAGATTCCCCCAATAACAATAAAGGAACTATGACCGAGTACTGTCTGCTACCACGACGACAAAGAGAGACGTGATAGACGCCGTCTGTATGTTTGTGTATTGAATACAAAAAAATGGATAGTTTATTTCTATTCTCCAATTTAGAGATATCCTCCCAAGACAGAGGGCAGGATAAATTGTCGTATTTGACCATTTTCCTAATCCTAGAGTGAGACTCTACAAGTCTCCCTATACGTCTCCACTTCCACCCTTGTTGTGACGCCAGAAAAGCAGCAATGCACTGAATAATGCATGTTTTATTGTTACCAGCCGGGTTTGGGTTGAAGACCTCATACCGTCCCCTTAGAAATGGGGGATAAGGGACATAATCCCCCAAAACTGTCCTTACACTTGCATTACAGATGACGATTTTGAGGAAATCGACATTATATAATATGAAACCACTCCCCTCTGTTTCTGAAAGGAGATCTTCCAGTCGTGTAATCATATAAGCCACCCAGCTATCAATAAGATTACCCACATCCTCAAGAGTTACCAGTCTAGCAGGTGTTGTTATGAAGTGTTCCCTAAAGTCATCATCTTCTGTGACTCGTTGTTTCAAAAGTGTTACCTTTACTTCGAGAAGGATTTTTAATGATGAAGTAAAATTGCCATGTCCCCCAAGAGAATTCATGTAATTCTCTATTTCAGATATGTAATAGTCCCTAAAGTTGCTTAGGAGTCCTATAGGGTCTGTGGCGAAGGCTGAGGGGATGGAATATTCCATCCTAGTAAAGAGATCCCCCAGGGCCCCCACCCTATTAATTAAGTGGGGAGTGTCTATAGCATCCTCCTCATCTGGGGAATTTTCATCACCAATTAGGACATTAACTCGATTGTTGACAAGAGGTCTAAGACCACTAGGGCCCGGCTGAGAGATGTCACCCCTATCACCACCACCATCGTCGACATCACCATCATCATCATTATCATCATCAATCATCACTTCCTCTCCCCCCTCCCCTCCATTTGCAATGGACTGTCTAACCCCACCTCCACCTAAGGGGTTATTGTCACGCTGTGCTTTGTCATGTTCCTCTCCTACCTGCCTCTGAATCGCCCCTGGAAAATAATAATAATAATAATAATGATGATAATAATGATGATAATAATAATAATAATAATAATAATAATAATAATAATAATAATAATAATAATAATAATAACAATAATAATAATAATAAAAAGGCAACACCCACTCACTAAACCCCATGACATAAGTTCTCAAAAAAAAAAAGATTCTTAAAGAAATAAAGATGGAGGGTTTATTCACTCACCACGGGGGCATGTTTGTAGATGTTCAGAGGTCAAGTTCTCACACACAGAGGTCCCACAATTATCACAAGGGAAAGTGTGGTGAGGTCTCAAGGTTGTATTTCCACACAAAAAGCACAAGAAGCCATCCTCTCTGGATGGGAGGGTGGGCTGGCGACGTTTACCTAATGAAGGAAATAGTGTATAATTTATATACACTCTCTCTCCCACACTCACGGAGAAGGGAAAACCCATCTTAATATTTCTCATTTGAATTAAATATCCATAAATAAATAAATAAATAAATAAATAAATAAATATATAAAATACGGTCATACCTCCAGCACAGGTTCTCCTGTGTTCACCACTAGACTGTACACATACAGTTTCTCCGCAGAAGAAACATGTGTAACACCTATGAACGAAGAGATGTGATGAGCCCCATCCACAAATTCTACAAATATCACCAACTCGAGACATCACGATCACGCTTACCTAGAATAAATAAATAAATATATATATATATATATATATATATATATATATATATATATATATATATATATATATATATATATATATATATATGTCGTACCTAGTAGCCAGAACGCACTTCTCAGCCTACTGTGCAAGTCCCGATTTGCCTAATAAGCCAAGATTTCCTGAAATAATATATTTTCTCTAATTTTTTTCTTGTGAAATGATAAAGCTATCCATTTCATTATGTATGAGGTCAATTTTTTTTTTTTTGGAGTTAGAATTAACGTAGATATATGACCGAACCTAACCAACCCTACCTAACCTAACCTAACCTATCTTTATAGGTTAGGTTAGGTTAGGTAGCCGAAAAGGTTAGGTTAGGTTAGGTTAGGTAGGTTAGGTAGTCGAAAAAACATTAATTCATGAAAACTTGGCTTATTAGGCAAATCGGGCCTTGCATGTTAGGCTGAGAAGTGCGTTCTGGCAACTAGGTACGACATATATATATATATATATATATATATATATATATATATATCCCCCAGCACTCAAATCAGTCCACTTCTCATTCCTGCTCCTACTTATCTATATAAATATATATATATATATATATATATATATATATATATATATATATATATATATATATATATATATATATATATATATATATGTCGTACCTAGTAGCCAGAACGCACTTTTCAGCCTACTATGCAAGGCCCAATTTGCCTAATAAGCCAAGTTTTCGTGAATTAATTGTTTTTCGACTACCTAACCTACCTAACCTAACCTAACCTACCTTTTTCGGCTACCTAACCTAACCTAACCTATAAAGATAGGTTAGGTTAGGTTAGGTAGGGTTGGTTAGGTTCAGTCATATATCTACGTTAATTTTAACTCCAATAAAAAAAAATTGACCTCACACATAATGAAATGGGTAGCTTTATGATTTCATAAGAAAAAAATTAGAGAAAATATATTAATTCAGGAAAACTTGGCTTATTAGGCAAATCAAGCCTTGCATAGTAGGCTGACAAGTGCGTTCTGGCTACTAGGTACGACATATATATATATATATATATATATATATATATATATATATATGTCGTACCTAATAGCCAGAACGCACTTCTCAGCCTACTATTCAAGGCCCGATTTGCCTAATAAGCCAAGTTTTCATGAATTAGTGTTTTTTTGTCTACCTAACCTACCTAACCTAACCTAACCTAGCTTTTTTTGGCTACCTAACCTAACCTTACCTATAAATATAGGTTAGGTTAGGTTAGGTAGGGTTGGTTAGGTTCGGTCATATATCTTCGTTAATTTTAACTCCAATAAAAAAAAATTGACCTCATACATAGAGAAAAGGGTTGCTTTATCATTTCATAAGAAAAAAATTATAGTAAATATATTAATTCAGGAAAACTTGGCTTATTAGGCAAATCGGGCCTTGAATAGTAGGCTGAGAAGTGAGTTCTGGCTACTAGGTACGACATATATATATATATATATATATATATATATATATATATATATATATATATATATGTCGTACCTAATAGCCAGAACGCACTTCTCAGCCTACTATTCAAGGCCCGATTTGCCTAATAAGCCAAGTTTTCATGAATTAATGTTTTTTCGTCTACCTAACCTACCTAACCTAACCTAACCTAGCTTTTTTTGGCTACCTAACCTAACCTTACCTATAAATATAGGTTAGGTTAGGTTAGGTAGGGTTGGTTAGGTTCGGTCATATATCTACGTTAATTTTAACTCCAATAAAAAAAAATTGGCCTCATACATAGAGAAAAGGGTTGCTTTATCATTTCATAAGAAAAAAATTATAGTAAATATATTAATTCAGGAAAACTTGGCTTATTAGGCAAATCGGGCCTTGAATAGTAGGCTGAGAAGTGAGTTCTGGCTACTAGGTACGACATATATATATATATATATATATATATATATATATATATATATATATGTCGTACCTAATAGCCAGAACGCACTTCTCAGCCTACTATTCAAGGCCCGATTTGCCTAATAAGCCAAGTTTTCATGAATTAATGTTTTTTCGTCTACCTAACCTACCTAACCTAACCTAACCTAGCTTTTTTTGGCTACCTAACCTAACCTTACCTATAAATATAGGTTAGGTTAGGTTAGGTAGGGTTGGTTAGGTTCGGTCATATATCTACGTTAATTTTAACTCCAATAAAAAAAAATTGGCCTCATACATAGAGAAAAGGGTTGCTTTATCATTTCATAAGAAAAAAATTATAGTAAATATATTAATTCAGGAAAACTTGGCTTATTAGGCAAATCGGGCCTTGAATAGTAGGCTGAGAAGTGAGTTCTGGCTACTAGGTACGACATATATATATATATATATATATATATATATATATATATAATATATTTATATTTATTTATTTATATTTCTATATATATATATATATATATATATATATATACATATATATATATATATATATATATATATATATATATATATATATATATATATATATATATATATATATATAACCCTTATATGAAATAGATACTAATTTACTTACATCTCGGTCTAGACGGGGAGGAGAGTGGACGGTTTCGTCACTATTTCAATAATACGTGATGTGGGGGAGGTGTAGCGTCCTTTTATTGACTCAGAACCGTGGGGGGCAACGTTGCCACATACAACACCTCTCAGTCCTTTTTGTAAGAGAAGGGTTAGGCCTGCTGTAGAAAACTTTTTTCCTCTCGTCTGGAGGTCATCACTAGGGGACTTCTACTTCAAAAAAACATCAGGAGGACTGGCTATGTCCTTGGTGGGTGAATACACACACACACACACACACACACACACACACACACACACACACACACACACTCACACTCACATACACACACTCACATACACACACTCTCACTCACACTCACACACTCTCACACTCGCACACACACAGTGTGTGCGAGTTATATATATATTTTTTAGTGTCAGAGTGGTTGACAAATGGAATGCATTAGGAAGTGATGTGGTGGAGGCTGACTCGATACACAGTTTCAAGTGTAGATATGACAGAGCCCGATAGGCTCAGGAATCTGTACACCTGTTGATTGACGGTTGAGAGGCGGGACCAAAGAGCCAGAGCTCAACCCCCGCAAACACAACTAGGTGAGTACAACAACTAGGTGAGTACACACACCCACACTCACACTCACACACACACACACACACACTCACACACAGACACTCACACACTCACACACTCTCACACACACACACACACACACACACACACACACACACACACACACACACACACACTCACACACACACTCGCTATCACACTCTCTTTCTCACCCCATATATATATATATATATATATATATATATATATATATATATATATATATATATATATATATATATATATATATTATATATATATATATATATATATATATATATATATATATATATATATATATATATATATATATATATATATATATATATATATATATATATATATATATATATATATATATATATATATATATAAGCGACCGCCCATAGGCAATTGAACCATTTATGGGGAAAATATGGAGGAGTGTGCGTCTGTCACAGACGAGCAACTTAATATTTTCCACCACCCGGCAAGAATATTTGTAGCTGGATTCAGCAATTCTGGGTAAAACGACCCTAGTGGGGAATTTATGTGTTAAATACCACGGAAAATTCTCAAAAATTTTAGTGTCATCTGCAAATAATACAGAACAGCCTCTTTCAAACATTCCCTCTCTGCGAAACAAGGTTACTGTCTCCCAGGACCTGATTAACCCACTAGAGTATAAAGATCCTTTTCAAATGAGTCAGTTTTGTATATAATTGATGACCTGGAAGCCATACAGAGTCCAATTATAGCCAATATCTTCACACGAGGGAGACACGGTAATATTTCCGTAATTCTAATTAGTCAAAATTTGTTTCCCCAGGGGAAATATGCCAGGACAATAACTCTGAATTGTAGTCATTAAATATTAATGAAGCAGAGAGACATAACCCAACTTGAAATTTTAAGTGGCCAGTTATATGGGCGAAAAACTACTAGTAGTTTCGTTGAAATATACCGTCGGGCAATATCCCAGAACAAGTATGGTTACTTATTGGTCGATCTGACGGTTCCTGAGGCATTACAACTACGAACGAGCATCGCCAACGAAGACCGGTGTGAAATTGTGTATCAAATGTAATCAACAACAAAAAAAAAAAAATGTCTCTAACGACACAGAAACGGACAATTCTCACCAGCATCTATAATGACATTTCTAGCCCGGGTGGTTTCACAGGGTCAATTCAAAAATTGTATAAGGCTGCCAGACTTAAAGACTCCAACATTAGTGTTGCAGATGTGAAGGAATTTCTTCATGGGGAGCGATCTTACACATTACATAGAGGAAATTTAGTTAGGTTCCCCCGACGGAAAATATTAGCCCCTAAACCTCGTACCATAATTGCCTGTGACCTAGGGGACTTTTGTAGTTTACAAAAATACAATAATGGTGTTAAATATATTTTAATTTGTGTCGATGTTTATTCCCGCCTAATGCAGACTCAAACTTTAAAAACAAAAAATTCGAGTGAAGTGTTAGTCGCTCTGAAGAAGATATTAGAGGAAACGTCTCAGTTTCTCGGTGTAAGGCGGATATTCACTGACCGAGGTAGAGAATTTTACAACAAGTCAGTTCAAAATTATTTTAATAAGAAAAATATTAAATTATATAGTGTATTTTTGGAAATGAAATCTAGCATAGTGGAGCGAGCCATCAGAACTTTAAAACATAAACTGTATCATTATATGACTCAAGCTAATTCATTAAAATACATCCACATCCTCCCTAAAGTTGTGGACGTGTACAACCACACATTCCACAGGATGCTAAAAAATACTCCTCATGCCATTCATAAGTTGCAAAATATTGAAGATATACGAAGACAGTTTAAGGTCATGTATTTAAACAATGACTCCTCCATAACTGCCATCAGTCCACGGCTGCACCTTGGACAGCATGTGCGATTGGCAAAGCGCAGGAATATATTTCACAAAGGCTTTTGGCACCAAAATACAGAAGAAATATTTGTAGTGTCACATATTGACAGAACACATCCAATCCCGACATATAAAATCAAAGATTTAAACAACGAGCCGATCAGTGGCATGTTTTATGAGCAAGAATTGATCCCAACATCCCTTCCAGACTATTTTCCTGTAACGGTATTACAGTCTAGGAAAACATCGAAAGGACACAGAGAATATTTCGTCAAGTGGAGAGGGTACCCAGATTCTGCCAATAGCTGGATTAAAGCTCAGGACATCGTCAAATATAACAAAAAATGACAGTTCAAGAGGACTCTCTCGTAGAGAAACATCATCAGTTGTTATTTTTATTAAACAATTTATCACCCAAGAAGCGGAATAAACTAATCAAGGCTTTAAAACGGCAGGAAATTGAATCAATTTGTGAAATTTTTGCCAATTTTCTGAAACGAAACATCCCAGTTCAACCTCAGATAATTAATGGTTTACAGTGATATCAGAATGACATACGTTCTGTAGCGCGTAAGAAAACTCCTTTGTACAAAAAGAAGCTCATCCTGACCTCCAGACGTGGTGGGGCGATATTAGCAGCTCTGCTACCTTTGGCTGTATCGTTTAATTACCTCCCTAATAAGGTAATTGCGTAAATAAGTAACGAGAGAAAAAAAAATGGTGAAAGAATATTGCCTGGTACCATGATTCATAGCTGAAAAATATTTATTTAATAAAAACAAGAACTCACCACCACCTCCTAATGCGGTGGGTCTGCCCTCCCCCGGTGGTGATGGTAGTGAAAGTATGTCCTTCTCTTTAAAAAACGAATCCAACTCAAGTAATAATGTTGGAGGAGCCCGTAACCTACCCACCCGCGACTCTGGTAGGGGTGATGGGGGAGTGGGAGAAGAGGACACTCCATCCTCTCACCTGACAACAACGGGCTGTGGGCGGTGTTGCCGTAGTAGTCCCTCCAGACGGGCGGGGCTGGTCACACGCCTATTAAATGACATTGGGGCCCCCGGCGACCGTCGCCCGCCGCCGCCCTTTAAAAAAAAAACAACGCGGGCCGCCCGGCGCGACCATCGCCTTTAAAAAAAAAAAAAAAAAATAAAAAAAGGGGACATTCCATCCTTCCACCCGAAGTGCAAGTAATTGTTGCTGGGCACACTCCTCATAAAGCCACCATCACACTCCAAAATCCAAGTCTGGACAACTTAATAAATGTGAATATTAAAATTGAGGAAATTCCTCATGTCAAAGCATTATTGAACATGTTTGGACAAAACAGCCAACAGGTGATGTGGGATAGTCGCGGAAATTTATTAAAGCCTGTACAAAATTTTAATATTTTAGATATAATTAAAACTCTAGCCTTTACTAAGGGACAATTTAGGGCAACTGACAAGGAAGATGTAAGGGTTTTACTGAGGATGGCTGGTATAGACCCAACCCTCATACGTAATTATCGCGCCAGATCACAGTTAAAAGGGGGGAGGGGCATCCATAGGAGACCCCATTGGGAGCCGTATTGAAGACCTATATGAAGGTCATCTTGAAGACCACCATATTCAGTTGCATATCCACCATGGAGCAAGCTTCTAGACCCACTCCTCCCCCAGCTACACCTCCAGAAGACAAATCTCCCTTATTAAAGAAGTTGGTTGCTACTCAGCGGTACTACAAGTATGTCGAACACAAATGTAGATTGATATATGCTTTGTGGGATTGTTATGACCGTCTTGTGTTGAGTGCCCCTCCAGAACGGTTTTTTAAGTCATTTGGAGAGACGGTGAAACGCTATGAAGAATATTCATCCCAGGAAATCCAGACGGAGATATGGCAAATGGAAAAATTAACCTTCCAACATCGAGACCAGATTACAGCCTTCGAGACTGGACGGAGTGTGTATGGACTTTTAAGGTGAGGAAGGCGACCTCTACCCCACACCCCTACATTCCTCTCCCTCCAGGTGGGGGACACAGGTGTATTTAAAGGCCTCCTCCGTCACTCCCGGTCACTATAGTTGACGACGACTCGTTCCTCTCAACCGCCCCTCCGCCATGGCTTTATCATCCATTAAGTCAATAGACAACGACATCACCGACACCCACGCCTTTGGGGTCGGTGATGTGATCGTGTACGATCTCCCCGCCGCCGTTGTGCGTCCCTATGGACTGGCAAGTGTAATATGGAAATGTTACAACTATGCCCGTGTGGAACGTGAAGGACTGACTAATGTCAACAGGGCCACAATACGTTACCGGTCTACCCCACGGGACATTGAAGTGAAGATTGCTCCCCTACCCTCCGACGGTCAAGACATTGTCGAAGAGCCAGTCTTGTTCTTCCGCCCAACCATGGTGGCGCTAATTTCTGCTTTCGGTGCAGGAGCACCCTTCGAGTCCAACCCTATAGCTCAGGAGCAAGTGCAGTCTTCCGCCGACATCCACTACATCACCAATGTCACCCTGGATACTGCCAAAAACAGATTGTTTTGGCTGAAAACAGCCCTAACAAAGGTTGGCAATCTTATGGTAAGAACCCCAACCATGTTTCGGTTGGTGGTACCCCATGGACTGGGGGCCTCCCGTGGTGGCATGGACAACTGGCACAAGGACGTCGGGCCCATGCTCATTTCTCTCAATGCTGAGTTAGCCAAGCATAACAAGGAGCTGGTAATCCTCAAACGTCCCTCTACCGTCACCCCATCAATGGTACCCCTCCCGAATGATGATCCCAGGGGAGAGGGTGATAGTAAAACTAAAACCCTAGATGCAGTGGTGGGGGAGGGTGCCACCACCCCAGGAAGCTCTTTTCGTTCTACACCACCAGCACCACCAGCTACCCCCAGGAAGAAGAGAGAAGGAAGAAGAGTACTCATCCACCTCCAGCGCCGCTCCACCCTCACCCACAATATCTGGTACAGCCAAACGACGGATCGAAACCACTATTGACTTCGACCCCCTCTCAAATCATCGTATTGACACCATCCTCGATGGAGAGTCACAGGAAATATTCCTGTTATCCTCCTCACCGAAAAAACAACGAAAGCTGTAACCAACAACACACAAAGAAGAGGTGGCAGCACCACCGCAGTCAGTAACAGCAGCAGCAGCAGCAGTAGTACCTCCATCTACAACAGCTTCGGTGGTGGTAGCAGCAGCAGCTCCACCAACGACGGTGTCAGTGGTGTCAGCGGTACCAACAGCTCCAGTGGCTGTGGCGACAGCAGTACCACCAACTACAGCAGCAGCAGCAGCAGCAGTACCATCAACGCTGGCAAGCGGTGTCAGCGGTAACCACAGCTCCATTAGCGGGGGTGGTAGCGGCAGCAGTACCACCAACTACAGCGGTTCCAGCGGTGGCAGCAGCAGCAACAGTACCATAATCGCTGGCAGCGGTGTCAGCGGTAACGGTAGCGGCAGCAGTAGCACCAACTACAACGGCTCCAGCGGTGGCAGCAGCAGCAGCAGTACCATCAACGGTGGCAGCGGTGTCAGTGGTACCAACAGCTCCAGCAGCGGCGGCAGCGGGCGACAGCAGTACCAACAGCTGCTGCTCTTTATATGTAATTTGTTATGGGGAACAAATTGTAGTTCTTGTAGTTGTAGTTCCCCCTGTTGTAGTTCTTTTAAAAGTAATATTTCCTTAGTAGATTAATAAAATAAAATATAAGTAATGATGTTTTATTCCCACCCCAATCAGTACATAAGTTAACAATGGACGAGGAGCACTACATATACCTCACTAGCCTCGACCAAGAAGATATATACAACAACACAAGTTCAGCATTTACAAACACCATCCCCACTCTACATTTAAACCCTTCCATTAAACATGAAGTGGCCTTAGTCAACATACTCCTACCCAGACGAATTAACGCTATCATCAAGGATGAGGGGGAGTCTGGCATAGACGTCTATGCTACTTTTAAACGAGGAACTCTTTCTAAAAGCCCAGAACATCTCATTTACACCTTCCTCCCCAAAACCAACATATTATCCAGAAACATCACATTCATCACGAGTGAGCTTAGCCGACAAATAATCACCGACATGAAACTTAGCTTCCAGGTGATTTCAAAATATACTTCTCAGAAAGAGAACCAATCCTCACCTATGATCAATCCTTAGAGCGAGTATTACTAGCCTCCACTCTTAACAATGAAGGCACTGGTTCGTTATATTCTCTTAGCCTTCAATTTAAACACAGAATAGCTAATGTACTTGGTTTTGACAGCAGTCGCAAATACACCATTTATCAGGCAAAATCAGATGACATTACAGCAGCCTCCAAGGTCGTGGCCTCATTCACCCCAGACAGTGCCGGAGGTTGTGACTATTTACTCATTTATAGTGACGTCATCGAGCCGGATAGTTATGGGGGGCAAATTGTAAATATCTTAGATGCAATCAATTATCATGACTCATATTCTAGAGGGGCTCATCCCCTAGTGTACAAGACATTAAATACTAACACGTTGGAGAAAGTAAGTATTAAAATAACAGATCAGTTTGGACGAATGGTTAGTTTTGAAGATGGGAGGTCGGTTACGGCAGTCTTACACCTCCGCCCTAAGCTATATAAATATATATATATATATATATATATATATATATATATATATATATATATATATATATATATATATATATATATATATATATATATATATATATATATATATATATATATATATATATATATATATATATAGAAGTGTTTACCCACATCATCGGTTATTATAAGAAGAGGAGTCGTGGATGCGAGTACCTTTCCACACACCCTCCCAGAAGGACTACGGGGAGATCTTCTCCCCCCTCTCTAGGAGACACGGGATGAGAGCGGGAGCGATAAATGACATACGCACATTCCAAGCGCCTTATCTCAGATCTGGTGGTGGTTTTTTTGGGACCTTAGCTGGCTTGGCTCGGCGAGCCATACCATTTTTCATGAAAACTGTAACGCCGACTGCTATCGATTTTGGGAAAAATGTTCTTGGTGATTTAACCAGTGGTAGACGGGATGTAAAGAGCGCTCTGAGAACTCACGGTATTGATGCTCTTAAGACTGTGGGGAAGAAATTGGTAGCAGGCGGGAAATTAAAAGACTCTCTAGGAGAAGAAAAAATAAAAATAATAAATGTAAACGAGCCCTTGGGTATAAAAATGATGTATTTTCACTACAGTAAGCAGTCATACTTCACCTTTCGGAGGAGATCATGGCGGAGGCTAGTGGAGCTGGGCTGAAAATACCAGTAGAATATTATAGTTCCAGTATTATTGACCAATTTCCTAGAAGTAACAGAATACGTAATGTGGAGAGTTCAATTGCCTCTACACAGCAAATAGACATTCTACCTGTTAACCTCCCTATTAATCAACGTTTGGGGGGTAATTACTTAGAATTCCGCATCCCTGGAACCCAGGGCGCCTTCTTAGATTTAGCTAATATTGTTATAGATTTTAAGGTATCTTTAACGAAAGATGACGATACCACAAAATTGGAAGAGGATGACCATGTGGAATTTGTGAATGGGTTGTCAAATACCATGTTTAAAGGTGTCCAGGTGTGTTTAGGGGAGCAGGTAGTTGAAACAAATTCTAATTTTAATTATTGGTCGTTTATTAAATTAATTACCTCCATGCCTCCATCAAAAATGTCTTCCTTGGGGAGAATTGGAGCCTTTCGTAGGGACTGGAGTGATGATGATATAATCCCTAACGAATTTACTAATACATTTTTTACTGGGGCAACCGCCAAGGATAAAAAATTTATGACCGATTTAAAAGGTAAAGGATTGTCAATGTGTTTTCCCCTACTATTGGACGTAACAACCCTAGACCAATACATATTAGATAATATAGATGTGCGCCTAAAATTGGAGCTCTCCCCACATGCTTGGGTGCTAAATACAAGTGTGGACGATGGCTCTAAGTATCGGCTGCATATGGATTATGCTAAGTTGTGGGTAACACGAGTGTTCCCCTACCCAAGTGCTTACCTAGCCTTAAACAGCTCACTGTTAGCATCCCCCGACCCCATAAGCTATACTTTCAATAAAACCATTTCTAAAACATATGTCCTAGCAGGGAATCAAACTAGTCTCTTAATTGATCAGCCTTGGGCGCAAGTAATTCCTCACAAGATATTCATGGTAATTGTACCAATGAATTATTTCGCTGGCCTTCACCAAGGTAATGGATTATATTTTGAAAATGCAAAGCTGAAAAATATTGCCATGTATTTGAACAATAACGCAATTTACCGAATTGGCGGTGATTTCGACAATCATTATGCCCGCCTTTATTACGAAACTTTGAAGACATTAGGCTTAGAGCGTGATTCACTTCTAGCCTATGACACTTTTAATAAGGGAAGATCGATATTCGCCTTTGACTTAACCACCATTCAAACAAAGGATTCCCTCCCTGTGGAGAAATCTGGCAACTTACGTATGGAGCTTGAGTTTGGTGGTGGTGTTACATATAACAGACTGGTTTTACTGTTTAGGGAAACGACCGGGGTACTATCCATCGACGGGCAGAGAACTGTTCTGTGTGACGTGCGAGCTTAAAAACATAATGAATTGTTATGATATAAATATTAATTTAAAAAATAATCTAGGGGATCGAGCACTCTACCTAGGTTGTTATAATGCTGATGAAATAGAACATTTAAATATCTCATCATGAAAACCTATTGTTCTCATAACTAATATTTTACCATCACACAGCAGATTAACTATGGGACATTGGGTAGCTATTTATGTTGATAAAGTTAAACATCGAATGTTTTTTTTCAATAGTTATGCAATGTCGGCGGTTACTTATGGACATTATTTTCAAGGATTTATTAAAACTAACAAAATAACAAAGGTGTTTGGAATGTGCTACAGACTCCAGAGTGATTTTACCCTTGCTTGTGGACTGTATTGCGTAATGTTTGTTCACAGGGTGAGTCACCTGGGGCTGCCTTCAACAGTACACTACTTACATAATGTATTTTCAAGCGTTAGTTTAAAATTAAATGATAAACGTGCCCTCGCTTATGTGAGACGATATTTTCCTATGAAACATCACTGTGTTAGGACATTTTGTAGAGGAGTAAGGGTTGGTTCTTGTAGGTGGTGTAGAGAATATTTTGTTAGCTAGGCAACCCACCTAACAAGGGGATTACCCCCATATAAAACCCATCTCACCCCACAACCTCCCTAGAAGACCTCCAACCTCCTCATCCTACAAATGGAAGGTGTCTCCCCAGAAACACACGCAGGGAAGATTGAAGTCCTTGAAGGGCCTGGTTAGTATTACCCTCACTTTCTGGTAAAGATTTATTTTTTTTCCCACAATAGAAAGTTTGTACAACCTCTATTTTACCTCTTCTTTTTTTCAGTGCAATTCTTAGGACCCGTCCACATTTGTAGAGTAGTAATTCTACGTGGGAGGTCTGCCCCAAACAAGATGCTGTTACGTAGCCTAATTGATGATGCCTGCTGTAGAGGACACAAGGCCGCTCCTGCAGGGGGAGAGGTATGTACTAGCAGTTCTTAGAGGAAATAGAATATTTTTCAAATAAAAGATATAGTCCTATAAATTATTTCCCCCATCTCTTTCCAGAACACTTCAGATGAGGGTCAGAAGGAAAGTCATCCAAAAGGCAACCAGCCAACTCAGCCCACTCCCCCAAGAGAGGGGGGAGGGGGTCAAGACCTCCCCCCACTCACCACGGATGGGGAGACGTCAGAATTCTACTCAGATGAGGAAGGGGAGGTGGAGGGGGGAGAGGGATAGGGGTGAGGAAAACCATAACTACAATTATTACCTATCATAATTAACTTCTTATACATCATTTGTGATTTTTACCTAATAAAACATTAATAAATTCTTTGATTTTTTTTAACCCCTGGAGGAGATTTATAATTTAATACTCCTATATAAGACCCACTCGACACCCACTGGGTGTGGAACTCTGTTACGGTAAAGTCAAGGCCATTAGGTGCGAGGAAGGGTACGGGCGACCACCCTCACCGAGAGGAACCTGTTTTACACCTGCCCCATAGAGGAATGTGGGGGCGTAACTGGCACTCACCTGTGAGTGTTTATTATACAAATAAATTCATTTTTACTTAAATATACTGTCATACTTTACTGTATAAATGAACATGATCATAGTGGCGCATAATAGATACCTATCTTCACTGTTTTTCGACTGCTACCACACACACCTTGGGTGACCTAATATGGAGTGGCACTATGTGGCTCCCCGCTTCTGATTTCTTATCTGATTTACATACATAGCTGGCACTATGTGGCGCATTCTATTCTACTCCTACTCCACACTCCCTCCACGCCGGCTCGTCATCAACCAGCCAACTACCCTTCCCAGCCTGCCTGCTCCTGATTGGTGACTCCCCGACTGCACACCTGCACTTCTGCACCTTAGCGCCTTCTACCTGAGTCTATGTCGGGGCTTGAACCAGCCATTGAAGTCAGAATATCCTTGTGCTCTCAAGCAGTGAACAACTGATATACACTGTGCATCAGGTGGATGTTTCTCAGCTAGCGCCATATTCTCAGCACCTGATTATTTTTCACCTTGTATTTATATTATTGTAGAGTAACTTCATCCCTATTATTCATTTATGTTATATGTTTTTGACTTGTTAGTTTGCACTGTATATAGCCAAGGGATTGTCTTTGTTTATAATTTGTTTTCTATATTAATTAAAGTTTCATTGTTCATACTATGTGTTTTGCGTGTCTTCCCTTACTTTACCACAGATAAACAGGCAAGCAGTCTTATCTTTTTTTGTAAGTGTGACTAGACATTGACACCAGCCATTGGAGGACTGCCGAACATCTACACTCTAACACTTTCCCGTCACAATATATATTTATAAATATATATATATATATATATATATATATATATATATATATATATATATATATATATATATATATATATATATATATACATATATATATATATAGGGGGGTACCACCTCTGGTGCAATTATAGGGACCCACAGCCTCAGAGAAGGGAACACAGAGCATTCAGGGAAAAACTTGCCATTTAACTCTGAATACGTAGGAGTGTTTGCTTCTACCACCCCCCTTTTTTATGGTGTACACTTTATTATACAAGGTTATACAGTTACATATTTGATTTGATACAAAAAATTAACATTAAGAGGACACAAAAAAAGTTTGCTGCCTAGAGGCTTTAGATTTCCTCGAACTCCTCCGACGCCGGGCAGGAACCGAGGATGCAGCAAGCATTGCCCCTCTGGATCGCAACACTGAGGCGCTGAAAGAGAAAACTTGCCGCTTTAGGGCCTCTTGTGATGTCAATGAGCCTGGAACCAAGATCCTTAAGAAACCTTCTTGCACTCTCTCCCCATGGGCCTAGGGTCTCAGCCCCTATTGGAACGAAGTTGTACCGATGATCTAATTGCCTGTACTTGGCTGACTTGTCTCTTTCTCTGCGTGTCGCCGCAGCTCCTGCTGTGCCGGCAGAGAGGTTGATGTATGTGGTTGCCAGGGTGGATACACAAGTATAGTCCCATGCCAACTGTCTGCCACCCTTCCACGTACCTGGTTGATACCTGGTTGATGGGGTTCTGGGAGTTCTTCTACTCCCCAAGCCCGGCCCGAGGCCAGGCTCGACTTGTGAGAGTTTGGTCCACCAGGCTGTTGCTTGGAGCGGCCCGCAGGGCCACGTACCCACCACAGCCCGGCTGATCCGGAACTTCTCTTAGAAAACCGTCCAGTTTTCTCTTGAAGATGTCCACGGTTGTTCCGGCAATATTTCTTATGCTCGCTGGGAGGACGTTGAACAACCGCGGACCCCTGATGTTTATACAGTGCTCTCTGATTGTGCCTATGGCACCTCTGCTCTTCACTGGTTCAATCTTGCATTTTCTTCCATATCGTTCACTCCAGTACGTTGTTATTTTACTGTGTAGATTTGGGACCTGACCCTCCAGTATTTTCCATGTGTATATTATTTGGTATCTCTCTCGTCTCCTTTCTAGAGAGTACATTTGGAGAGCTTTGAGACGATCCCAATAATTTAGGTGTTTTATCTCGTCTATGCGTGCCGTATATGTTCTCTGTATTCCCTCTATTTCAGCAATCTCTCCTGCTCTGAAGGGGGAAGTGAGTACTGAGCAGTACTCGAGACGGGACAGCACAAGTGACTTGAAGAGTACAACCATTGTGATGGGATCCCTGGATTTGAAAGTTCTCGTAATCCATCCGATCATTTTTCTGGCTGACGCGATATTTGCTTGGTTATGCTCCCTAAACGTTAGATCGTCGGACATCATTATTCCCAAATCCTTGACATGCTGTTTTTCTACTATGGGAAGATTCGATTGTGTTTTGTACCCTGTATTATGTTTCAGATCCTCATTTTTGCCGTACCTGAGTACCTGAAATTTATCACTGTTAAACATCATGTTATTTTCTGCTGCTCAATCAAAAACTTTGTTGACATCTGCTTGTAGTTTTTCAATGTCTTCAGCAGAGGTAATTTTCATGCTGATTTTTGTGTCATCTGCAAAGGACGACACGAAGCTGTGACGTGTATTTTTGTCTATATCAGATATGAGAATAAGGAACAGTAGCGGTGCAAGGACTGTACCTTGAGGTACAGAGCTTTTAACATCGCTTGGACTCGATTTTATCTGATTGACTGTTACTCTTTGTGTTCTGTTCGACAGGAAATTGAGTATCCAGCGTCCTACTTTTCCAGTTATTCCCATTGACCTCATTTTGTGAGCTATCACCCCATGGTCACATTTGTCGAACGCCTTTGCAAAGTTTGTGTATACAACATCTGCATTTTGCTTTTCTTCTAGGGCTTCTGTGATTTTGTCATAGTGGTTGAGTAACTGTGACAGACAGGATCTTCCCGCTCTAAATCCATGTTGTCCTGGATTGTGCAATTCATTGTTTTCTATAAAACTAGAAATTTGATTCCTAATCACTCTTTCAAACACTTTTATTATGTGTGATGTTAGTGCAACTGGCCTATAATTTTTTGCCAAGGCTTTACTCCCCCCCTTGTGCAACGGAGCTATATCTGCAGATTTAAGTGCTGCTGGTATCTCCCCTGTATCCAGGCTCTTTCTCCATATTACGCTGAGTGCTCTCGCTACTGGTACTTTACATTTCTTTATGAATATTGAATTCCATGAGTCAGGCCCAGGAGCTGAGTGCATAGGCATATTATCAATTTCTCTTTCAAAGTCTTCAGAGTTTGTGGTAATATCCGTTATATTATCTGCAGCTTGAATGTCATTCATAAAGAAGCTGTCTGGGTCATCAACTTTCATGTTGTTTATTGGTGTGCTAAACATAGCCTCATACTGGCTTCTTAGAATTTCACTAATCTCTTTGTTGTCCTCTGTGTACGTACCTTCATTTGTAATTAACGGTCCAATACTGGTCGAGGTTTTGGATTTTGATTTTGCGTATGTGAAAAAATATTTCGGATTTTTCCTTATCTCTTGTATAGCTTTCTGTTCCAATTCCATTTCCTCAGACTCATATGATCGCTTCAACGTTTGTTCTATTTCCTCAATCTCCCTGCTTAGGCTTGTTTTCTTTGCTTGTGATAGTTGTGTCTGCCGAAGCATTTCCGTTATTTTTTTCCTTCTCCTGTACAGTCGTCTCCGTTCTCTTTCTAGAGTGGTTCTCTTTCTGCCCCTCCTCACAGGCACGTGCTTCAAGCAGACCTTGTAAGCTTCAGCTGTCAGTTGAGCTATTCCCTGTGTTGAAGTTTTGTCGCTTAAGACCGTCTCCCATTGAATGGTTGCAAGGTCTACATTTATTTTTTCCCAGTCAATCCTCTTATTGTTGAAATTGAATTGATTGAATATTCCTTCTCGCTTGTTTGGTCTCTTAGACCTACTACCGTTATTTATGCTAGTTCGCACTTCAATGAGCTTATGGTCTGAGTATGAAGTATCTGAGATTGTGATATCCCTGATTAGTTCATCATTGTTTGTGAATAACAAGTCTAGTGTGTTTTCGTTCCTAGTTGGTTCTGTAATCTGTTGATTGAGCGAGAATTTGTCACAGAATCTCAAAAGTTCTTTAACCTGTGGTTGGTTATTTCCCGGGTCATTCCCTGCTATGATATTTGTGTTTGCCGTTCTCCATCTTAGACTCGGTAAATTGAAATCTCCAAGAAAGATAATATCTGGAGCTGGGTTTGCTAGGTTGTCAAGTATGTTCTCTATTTTGTGCATCTGCTCTGTGAATTCCTCAATCGTTGTATCTGGCGGTTTATATATTAGAATAATAATTAAGTTTAGTTTCTCTACCTTCATTCCAAGTACCTCTACCACCTCATTAGTTGAATTTAGTAGTTCTGTGCATACCACGGGCACAGTATGATTCCGTCTGGTCGGCCGGCAAAGCTAACCGAGTCACGGTTCAGTAGGTTGCGGGGCTCTCTCTCCGCTGGACACTGAGCAGAGACAAGGCTTCTTTTAATGATGTCATTGACTTCGTCGTGTCTAGTGTGCCAACCACCAGATTTTCCACAGTGCAATCCATATTCGTCAGCATCTGCCTCGCCGCAAATACACCTATGAACAGTGTGGATAGGGGCAGCAAGACGGAGAGCGACTGCAATACGGAGCTCCTGCGGATCAAGACATGTGCCTGTCGCAGACATAGGGACTGCCAAAAGGAAATCCCCTCATATATATTCGAGGACATATATATATATATTATATATAATATATATATATATATATATATTATATATATATATATATATATATATATATATATATATATATATATATATATATATATATATATATATATATATGCGAACAAGCCTGAATGGTCCCCAGGACAATATGCAACTGAAAACTCACAACCCCAGAAGTGACTCGAACCCATACTCCCAGGAGCAACGCAACTGGTATGTACAAGACGCCTTAATCCACTTGACCATCACGACCGGACATAATGAGGTGATAGCCGAGGCTATTTGAACCACCCCACCGCCGGCACTCGGATAGTAATCTTGGGCATAGCATTTTACCAAATCACCTCATTCTTTGGGGCACACGTGAGGAACACAAATGCGAACAAGTTATATATATATATATATATATATTATATATAACAATTAGTTATATATATATATATATATATATATATATATATATATATATATATATATATATATATATATATATATATATATATATATATATATATATATGTCGTACCTAATAGCCAGAACGCACTTCTCAGCCTACTATTCAAGGCCCGATTTGCCTAATAAGCCAAGTTTTCATGAATTAATGTTTTTTCGTCTACCTAACCTACCTAACCTAACCTAACCTAGCTTTTTTTGGCTACCTAACCTAACCTTACTTATAAATATAGGTTAGGTTAGGTTAGGTAGGGTTGGTTAGGTTCGGTCATATATCTACGTTAATTTTAACTCCAATAAAAAAAAATTGACCTCATACATAGAGAAAAGGGTTGCTTTATCATTTCATAAGAAAAAAATTATAGTAAATATATTAATTCAGGAAAACTTGGCTTATTAGGCAAATCGGGCCTTGAATAGTAGGCTGAGAAGTGAGTTCTGGCTACTAGGTACGACATATATATATATATATATATATATATATATATATGTATATATATATATATATATATATATATATATATATGTCGTACCTAGTAGCCAGAACGCACTTTTCAGCCTACTATGCAAGGCCCGATTTGCCTAATAAGCCAAGTTTTCATGAATTAATTGTTTTCAACTACCTAACCTACCTAACCTAACCTAACCTATCTTTTTCAGCTACCTAACCCAACCTTACCTATAAAGATAGGTTAGGTTAGGTTAGGTAGGGTTGGTTAGGTTCGGTCATATATCTACTTTAATTTTAACTACAATAAAAAAAAATTGACCTCATACATAATGAAATGGGTAGCTCTATCATTTCATAAGAAAAAAAATTAGAGAAAATATATTAATTCGTGAAAACTTGGCTTATTAGGCAAATTGGGCCTTGCATAGTAGGCTGAGAAGTGCGTTCTGGCTACTAGGTACGACATATATATATATATATATATATATATATATATATATATATATATATATATATATATATATATATATATATATATATATATATATATATATATATATATATATATATATATATATATATATATATATATATATATATGTCGTACCTAGTAGCCAGAACTCACTTTTCAGCCTACAATGCAAGGCCCGATTTGCCTAATAAGCCAAGTTTTCATGAATTAATATATTTTCTCTAAATTTTTTCTTATGAAATGATAAAGCAACCCATTTCATTATGTAAGAGGTCATTTTTTTTTTATTGGAGTTAAAATTAACGTAGATATATGACCGAACCTAACCAACCCTACCTAACCTAACCTAACCTATCTTTATAGGTTAGGTTAGGTTAGGTAGCCGAAAAAGTTAGGTTAGGTTAGGTTAGGTAGGTTAGGTAGTCGAAAAACAATTAATTCATGAAAACTTGGTTTATTAGGCAAATCGGGCCTTGCATAGTAAGCTCAGAAGTGAGTTCTGGCTACTAGGTACGACATATATATATATATATATATATATATATATATATATATATATATATATATATATATATATATATATATATATATATATATATATATATATATATATATATATGTCGTACCTAGTAGCCAGAATGCACTTCTCGGCCTAATATGCATGGCCCGATTTGCCTAATAAGCCAAGTTTTCATGAATTAATTGTTTTTCGACTACCTAACCTGCCTAACCTAACTTTTTAGGCTACCTAACCTAACTTAACCTATAACGATAGGTTAGGTTAGGTTAGGTAGGGTTGGTTAGGTTCGGTCATATATCTACGTTAATTTTAACTCCAATAAAAAAATATTGACCTCATACATAATGAAATGGGTAGCTTTATCATATTAGAGATAAATATATTAATTCAGGAAAACTTGGCTTATTAAGCAAATCGGGCCTTGCATAGTAGGCTGAGAAGTGCGTTCTGGCTATTAGGTACGACATATATATATATATATATATATATATATATATATATATATATATATATATATATATATATATATATATATATATATATATATATATATATATATATATGTTGTTCCTAGTAGCCAGAACGTCGTTCTTGACCTACTGTGCAAGGCCCTATTTGCCAAATAAGCCAAGTTTTCCTGAATTTATATATTTTTCTAATTTTTTTTTCTTATGAAATGATAAATCTGTCCATTTCATTATGTACAAGTTAATTTGTTTAAATTTGAGTTAAAACTAACGAAGATAAATTACCGAACTTAACCAACCCTACCTAACCTAACCTAACCTAACCTATCTTAACCTAACCTAAATTAACATAACTAAGTCAATAAATTATGGTTTAAATATAATGTAATAATAATAATTCAAATAAGCTAATTAGAAACAATTTATTGAAAATAAAGAAAATCACTCGGCCTATTAGGCAAATCGGATCTTGCAAAGTAGGCGGAGAAGTGCGTTCTGGCTACGAGGTACGACATTATATATATATATATATATATATATATATATATATATATATATATATATATATATATATATATATATATATATATATATATATATATATATGTCGTACATATATACATATATATATATATATATATATATATATATATATATATATATATGTCGTACCTAGTAGCCAGAACTCACTTCTCAGCCTACTATTCAAGGCCCGATTTGCCTAATAAGCCAAGTTTTCCTGAATTAATATATTTACTATAATTTTTTTCTTATGAAATGATAAAGCAACCCTTTTCTCTATGTATGAGGTCAATTTTTTTTTATTGGAGTTAAAATTAACGTAGATATATGACCGAACCTAACCAACCCTTCCTAACCTAACCTAACCTATATTTATAGGAAAGGTTGGTTAGGTAGCCAAAAAAAGCTAGGTTAGGTTAGGTTAGGTAGGTTAGGTAGACGAAAAAACATTAATTCATGAAAACTTGGCTTATTAGGCAAATCGGGCCTTGAATAGTAGGCTGAGAAGTGCGTTCTGGCTATTAGGTACGACATATATATATATATATATATATATATATATATATATATATATATATATATATATATATATATATATATATATATATATATATGTCGTACCTAGTAGCCAGAACGTACTTCTAAGCCTACTATGCAAGGCCCGATTTGCCTAATAAGCCAAGTTTTAATGAATTAATTGTTATTCGAATACCTAACCTAACTTTTTCGGCTAACTAACCTAACCTATAAAGATAGGTTAGGTTAGGTTAGGTTAGGTTATGTAAGGTTGGTTAGGTTCAGTCATATATCTACGTTAATTTTAACTCCCATAAAAAAATTGACCTCATACATAATGAAATGGGTAGCTTTATCATTTCATAAGAAAAAAATTATAAAAATATATTAATTCAGGAAAACTTGGCTTATTAGGCAAATCGGGCCTTGCATAGTAAGCTGAGAAGTGCCTTCTGGCTACTAGGTACGACATTATATATATATATATATATATATATATATATATATATATATATATATATATATATATATATATATATATATATATATATATATATTTATATATATATATATATATATATATATATATATATATATATATATATATATTTATATATATATATATATATATATATATGTCGTACCTAATAGCCAGAACGCACTTCTCAGCCTACTATTCAAGGCCCGATTTGCCTAATAAGCCAAGTTTTCATGAATTAATGTTTTTTCGTCTACCTAACCTACCTAACCTAACCTAACCTAGCTTTTTTTGGCTACCTAACCTAACCTTACCTATAAATATAGGTTAGGTTAGGTTAGGTAGGGTTGGTTAGGTTCGGTCATATATCTACGTTAATTTTAACTCCAATAAAAAAAAATTTACCTCATACATAGAGAAAAGGGTTGCTTTATCATTTCATAAGAAAAAAGTTATAGTAAATATATTAATTCAGGAAAACTTGGCTTATTAGGCAAATCGGGCCTTGAATAGTAGGCTGAGAAGTGAGTTCTGGCTACTAGGTACGACATATATATATATATATATATATATATATATATATATGTCGTACCTAGTAGCCAGAATGCACTTCTCATCCTACTATGCAAGGCCCGATTTGCCTAATAAGCCAAGTTTTCATGAACTAATGCTTTTTCGACTACCTAACCTACCTAACCTAACCTAACCTAACATTTTTGGCTACCTAACCTAACCTAACCTATGAAGATAGGTTAGGTTAGGTTAGGTAGGGTTGGTTAGGTTTGGTCATATATCTACGTTAATTTTAACTCCAATAAAAAAAAAATTGACCTCATACATAATGAAATGGGTAGCTTTATCATTTCATAAGAAAAAAATTAGAGAAAATATATTAATTCAGGAAAACTTGGCTTATTAGGCAAATCGGGCCTTGAATAGTAGGCCGAGAAGTGCGTTCTGGCTACTAGGTACGACATATATATATATATATATATATATATATATATATATATATATATATATATATATATATATATATATATGTCGTACCTAGTAGCCAGAACGCATTTCTCAGCCTACTATACAAGGCCCGATTTGCCTAATAAGCCTAGTTTTCATGAATTAATGTTTTTTCGACTACCTAACCTACCTAACCTAACCTAACCTAACTTTTTCGGCTACCTAACCCAACCTAACCTATAAAGATAGGTTAGGTTAGGTTAGGTACGGTTGGTTAGGTTCGGTCATATATCTACGTTAATTTTAACTACAATAAAAAAAATTGACATCATATATAATGAAATGGGTAGCTTTATCATTTCATAAGAAAAAAATTAGAGAAAATATCTTAATTCAGGAAAACTTGGGTTATTAGGCAAATCTGGCCTTGCATATTAGGCTGAGAAGTGCGTTCTGGCTACTAGGTACGACATATATATATATATATATATATATATATATATATATATATATATATATATATATATATATATATATATATATATATATATATTAGTATATTTTGGTAGCAGTCTTTCCTGTAGACATATATTATTAAATATGACCGAAAAAGTAAGATTAATAATTCTAACACGAATTTTCTCGATCTTTCTTATGTTTCTTTTCACTGTTGATGGTAATTGAAAAATCAATTCTCCAAAATTCATTTTTATTTCTAGTCTGACGCGACATTTGAATGCGTTTTGTAATAGCTTATTACATTTTCAAAGACTTTTAGTTTACACACACACACAACTATAACTTGCAAACACTAAACAGAGTTCTTACTATTCTATGATTTAAACAGCTTTCATTTTTTTATTTTATACCCGCATTTTGGGTGAGGTGATATGTTACAACAGTTTTGGATGAGGTGAACAAAACTTTCAGCACAGGATAGAACACGAAACAATGGGTATTTGAAGTTAAGAATGGAAGCAATTGCAGAGGGCCTATTGGCCCAAATTTCTTGATGCTTCTATATTGAAGCGGAGTCTTGAGGTAGGTAGAATATAGTTGTGCATTAATTGGCTGTTGATTGCTGGTGTTGACTTCTTGATGTGTAGTGCCTCGCAGATGTCAAGCCGCCTGCTATCGCTATATCTATCGATGATTTCTGTGTTGTTTGCTAAGATTTCTCTGGTGATGGTTTGGTTGTGAGAAGAGATTATATGTTCCTTAATGGAGCCCTGTTGCTTATGCATAGTTAATCGCCTGGGAAGAGATGTTGTTGTCTTGCCTATATACTGAGTTTTTTGAGGCTTACAGTCCCCAAGTGGGCATTTGAAGGCATAGACGACGTTGGTCTTTTTTAAAGCGTTCTGTTTTGTGTCTGGAGAGTTTCTCATGAGTAGGTTGGCCGTTTTTCGGCCAACCTACGGCTCGGATGAAAAACATCCGATTTTCCAAATATGTTACAATTCCATTTCAATGTTTCCGATTGCATTGCTAAATGGAATTTTCATAGATTTTTATTTATTTTCATTTTGATTTAATTACTATGTGTGACGTTGCATTGGAATTGAGCTGTGTTGTTTACCATACTGTTTATTTTGTGGGTATAGCTTATTTGTCTCTTCTTTCATTGTTTTTCATTTCGTTTTTTAACTGTTCTTCTAATTTTTAAGTGCAATTGGTGGATTTTTATTTTTTTTTATTTTTACATGCAAGTTAATGACGATAAATACAATAAAACAGCTTAGAAAATATTACAAAACAAACACATTGGCCAGACGGACCGATAGCACAGTATAACAATTAGCAAAACCGGAGAAACGCATGATAAACACAGCAGACACCAAGACAAAAATTATAAAACAATATAAAGCAATTGCAAACAAGAAAACAAAACATAATAATAGTTTAAAACAATCAAACATAAACACCGACCAGAAGGACAGCCAAACAAAACACATCAGGAGGTACAACTTGAAATAGAACACAAGAAAAACACAACATACAACAAGCCAGAAATAAAAACAAATCAAAAAAACAAAAACAAATGACAACATGTAACACGTGAATTTAACACACAGGGCAAAAGTAATAACATAAAAACAAATACATGAATAAGAACACCCACACCAAATCACCTGCCTCGCAACAAACAAAGGGAGAGGCACAGGCACAAACTAGAATAGAGCAAATAAACAGCCAGAGGGGCACACAGTACTAGAAGAAATAGGAAATCAGCGGACATACTGGCCCAGGAACATGACCCGGGGTAACCGTACACTGAGCGCTTCCCAGTACAACCACCCCTATGGGTCTCGTACATCCACCAGGGACACCATTTCATCCGGAACCTTGGCAACAAACACCCGCAAACAGAGGATCCAGTTGTTATCATTTTTGAGGCGAGTAATCGCCACACTCCCCCATACCATGGGAACTCCCCCCCCCCCCCACCACCATGAAAGTCCCCCGGATCTTCAAACAGCGGTAACTCGGTAATCGCTGACCAGTGACCCGAAGGCATCACAGACGCCGGCAACACGTCCCTCAGGTCCCCAACGCTCACCCTCACAGGAGTGGTCCGGACATAGGGCACCACCACAGGGGCACCAGCGGCTACTGGCACACCACCAAACGACTGCAGGGAACCTGGGCGGTGCACATCCTTCCGTAAGGTCACTACCAGACCACGCCCAGCACCTGCATCCACACCACCCCTGGCATCGGAAGCCACTACACCCCACTGCGGAGAGGCCCCTGGCAGAGAAGGAACAGAAGGAACCTCCGAGACATGGGCACCAGCGCCAGCAGGCACATGGACCTCCGCCAACACCACTGGTGGAGACGACGACTCACCTGGATCCACACCGGCAACACTCGAAGACCCACAGTCACTGAATTCCCCAACATCGGCCCAGGCAGAAGACGAACGCCGGGCACGTTTGGACTTCGGCTGAATATTGTCAGAGCCGGAATCGGACCCAGAAACCCGGGCACCACCAGCCGGACGAACCGACGCCCGACGCAGAACGGCAGCAGCCTCCACCACAGGGGGAACCGGGCCACACACAGCAGGAGGCTCCGCAGCCACTCCAGCACCCAGCACAGCCGGGACCTGAGGCGAGGACACAGAGCCAGGCGCAGCAGCCGAAGACGAGGGAGAAGACGGCGACGCTTCACAGTGACCACCATGCAGGCTCTCAAGACCAGTGGAGACAGTGACAGGAGCATGTAGACCATCCGTCGGCACTGCAAGACCCAGAGAAGGGTCTGCAACAACCAGAGGAAGGTCGGGCGACGCATCTGCTAACTGGACGCTCACCTCCTCATCCCCAGAGACCTCCAGAGGGAGCGGCGGGAAATCCTCTTCCCAGAACAAGTTAACCAGAGCAACCGGATCTGCAGTGCATCCGACAGCCTGATGCCCCAACATGCCACACCGGAAACAAGTACGAGGTTGCCGGGCATAATACACCCGCACGTAGTACCCTAAAAGTCGGACAGGATGGAATGTCCGACCTCAGGCGCATCCCGAGGGTACGAATAATGTTCGTCTTCACTCCTGTATATTTCCCAGAAGATAGCTCGTGCATCCTTACACTGACGACGGAGCAAAATCTCTGGAAGAAACGCTGGAGGAGGGACTCAGTAAACTCCATGGGAGCTCCATGGATACTCACATACGTCATGTCACCGCTCCGATCTGAAATGGCCACAGATCCAGTGCCATCCAGCAACTTTAAGGTACGACTCTCGTACCGCAGAAGAAAGTCACGGTACGCCTCTTCTCCCACAAACTTGATGATCACCCGGCGAGCAGTCACCAGCTCAACCCCGTAGATCTCCAAGACCGGGACATGGAGCACGTCACACATGACCTGCTCCACGAGAGGATATCCTGCACGGCAAGTAAACTCCAAACCCACGCAGTTTACCCCTCACAACAAGGGGGGAAGATGGCCACTCATCGCAAAAGCGCCACGTCAACACCAGCCAGGGACAGCAGGGAGAGTAGAGAAACCCACACCCCCTGCCGACGAAAACGGCAAACACCCCAAACTACCGGATGGGCCAGGCGACACGTTCTCACCCCATGGCAGGTCAGGTTGGACTCCTATTGAAGGCAAGTCATTGGTGGTGAAATTGAGCAGTGTCGAAAGATCTGCATTTGGCGTTGCTGTGGCCCAGTCTGGTTAAATAGAAAAGAAACAAAAGAGGAAGCGCATGTTTCTAATATGTTTAATTTCACAATGCTTGTGGGTATACAATATTTTTTGTTGTTCCATTGTCTGTAGATATATAGAGATTTTCTGGTTTGCCGACTCTAGAACACGCAACATATAATTGTCACTATGAGAAGCATTCTGTGTCTAGATATAAACCGCACAATTCTAAAGATTGGCCCTGCGCTTTTTTGATGGTGATTGCAAACGCCAATCGAATTGGAAATTACAATATCTTAATTTTTTTTTTCTTTTTATTGTTAAAACAAAGTAAAACAGCGTACATGCAACCATATAAACAGTAAAGCATAGAATTACAAAGAACATTGAAAGACATAAAATAACACAGAGCAAAATAACAGAAAAGGGAAAACAAAGAACAAAAAAAAATACATAGGAAAGTACATGAACTACACATAAAAACAGCTAGTCAAAACAGTACAAGCAGTGATCCATAAAGCACAAAGAAACATGAGAACAGAAAGAAAACATAAAACAAAAATAAACAAATAAGCGTACAACAGAAACAAAAAAAAAGACTCAGAATGACATGGTACAAAATAATACAAATCTAGGAACAACCCAGCCTGAAAGGCCACACAAGCAATACTACAAGCCAAGACAGACAGGAAGTTCATAACCGGAACACGCAGGAACCGGCAAACAAACACACACACAAACAGCCCTAGAACCAACACAAGCAACAGAACACAACACACACACAGCACAGCCAAAAAAAAGTGCACTCAGAACAAATACACAAACACACCGCCCAACAGGGCGAAACCAAACACGGAGACAAACCAGACATAGAACCGCAGACACGGTAAGAAAATAAACAGAGTACCCAAATAAACACATGCGCTAACGATACTTGTCTGGAAACTCCTTGGCTGGGAAGCGCAAGCAGTACGCCTCCCAGATCAGCTGGACGTCCTCGGACACTTGTCTACCAGGAGACGCACAAGGCCGAGGCATCCAATCAGGCACCCCATAAATAAACCCCTTCAACCTCGGTACCCAAATAGTCGACGAGCACCACGGGCCCTCACGCACCCGGTCGTCCCAAACGAGGTCCAAAACCCGTGACTTAGGGACCACGCCCCCGTCGGCTGCGAGCACAGGGAGGGGGTCCACACTAGGTGGTTTCGCACTGGTATCGGCACTGGGAGGTTCGTCGGGCGCCGCATAGGGCTCAGTACCAACCGGCGAACGAGGCTTCTCACGAGGCCTCTCACGAGGCTTCACACGAGGCTGCACACTAGGGGAACCCGCAGAGGACACAGACGAGTCGGGGCCCCCTCCACCAAGTAGATGAGCAGAGGCACCTCGGCGCACATCCTTCCGTAAGACCACGACGAGGTCCCGTGTGGCAGGAGCAACCTCCCACCGAGGGGAGTCATCAGCAGTAGGTATAGGGGGTGATTCCGGAGGCAGCACAGAGCCCCCCACAGCACCACCAACCACGACAGGAGACGTCGGAACAACATATTCTTCCACCTCCACCCAAGGCACCCCACGAAGGGGGGACACACTCCGGACCCGCCTCAAGCGCTTGGAGACAGGCTGCCGGTCATCCAAGCTATCACCCCCATCATCCCGTAACAGAGTAGAACACTCCAATGGACACGCTTTCAAGGCCCGGCCCCTGAGAACCGCAGCCTCCACGACCGGGGGCACTGGACCACACACCACAGGAGACTCCCCGCCGCTAACATCCAAAGGGACAGGAGACGCCACATGTAGGGACGGAGCAGGCACGGGCGGCTGAGACGGAGCGGGCAGGGGCGACAGGGGCAGGGACGTCGAAGGCGGGGAAGCCGGTGACGGGGGCGAGGCCGCCACAACCCCTACGTCAACATCCACACCACCATCCAACACCGGGGTCGAAACCAGCAGGGAAGCAACATCCTGATCATCAAGGGGAGACAGGTCCGGGGCCGACAGCGGGGGAAAATCCTGCTCCTGGAAAAGGTTGACAGGGGTGACCCGGCGCTCCTCACACCCGGCGGCCAGGTGACCCGGCAGGCCGCACCGGAAACAAGTCCGAGGTTGTCCTGCGTGAAAAACACGAATCGGGAACCCTAACAGCATGATGGAGGACGGCACAGAACCCAGGAGGCGCATGGCGAGAGTGCGGGTCCCACACGGAACCCCCTTCCATCTCCCGGTAGGGACAGCATTCATCCTCACATGTAGAACCCGCCCAAACCGGGCAAAGTACCTACGTAGAAGATCCTCAGGGAACTCAAAGGGCATCCCATGCACAGCCACATACGTCGTGGCTCCACAACGGTCGGATAGGGTTACCGACCCACCATCCCCAGGAAGATCGAAAGAGCGCCCATCATAGCGCGTGACGATATCTTGATAAATCGCCGGAGAGTTGAACTTGACTATCGCCCGCCGGCCGGCGAGCAGCTGCACACCACATACAGACTCCACTGGGACACGTAACATATCAATCATTACCACCTCCACAGCGTGGTACGAAGCAATCCCAGAAACCTCCAGGCCAATGGAGGCCTGCCTGGAGACACGGGGCACAGGCTCCCCCATGATCGCAGACCGTCACGGCCCCAAGGGCCCCTCAGCAATAACACGGTACACAAGCCACGTCAGCAGCGACACCAGGTCCTCACTCCTCGCCGGGTCAACAACCCAATATCTTAAATTGAAATGGCATATCTGTTGGAATAATAGGAATGAGAGGTATGAGGACATCATCACCACTGAGAGGTCCTGTCAAGATTGTTGCTTCTACGATGTTGTTGATTAACATTTTTGCTGCAAGGCACGTGGCGTTGCAAAGCTTTAGCTGATTGATATTTCGCAACATGATAATTGGCACGCAGATTTTCAATTTATTTTTTTCAATTTCAGATTTTAAACAACAATAAATGTAGACACAATCATGAATGAAACACTATTTGAACGTGAATTTGAATTTGACTTCCAGTAGTCATACCAATTAACAATTAACAAACAATATATATTAAAACGAAAATAATCTACACAAACTGCATAAAACAAAACAAGCCTAATATGAAGGCAGGAGCTAGCAACAGACAACAGATGACCTGTGATCGATTGATAAGCACAGTCGGGCTACAGACAGATAGTCGTGGTTTCCCTTCCTAGACAGAAGCATTTGAACAACATTTCTTTTCACCTGATGCTGTTGTTCACCCAATAGTATGTAGGTACCTGAGGGCTGGGGAACTGTTGTGGGTAGTATTCAGGGTAAGATCAGCAGTTGGATCATCACTTTGATGAGGCTAACAAGCTTTCTGTTTTTGAAAATGGGAAACGTAAGGTGAATCATGTTTCTCAATACACTTGTCCAGCGGCCCCTGTTGCAATATCTCTTCCACACTACCATATACATCTACTGTATAAACAAGGTGGCTAGGCCACTTTCCTCTGATATTCTCTCTATAATAGTTCAATGTTAAATCCTGTTAAAAATATTATCTATATCCTTCTTACCTTCCTTATTGTCTTGGACTGTAGTCACAAGGTAGCACTGAGAAGATGTGCTGAACAGTCTCAGTGCTTACTGTACAGCAACACTTCTCAGGGATATAGAGAGAGAAGGTGTCAGTGGATCACAGTTATACCAACAAGAATTCTAAATATTTTATGCTTCGAACCTGTTGTTTTAAGCAGCTGAGGCAATGGTGCAATGGTGAGCAAGGATCAAATGTAGGCGTAGTGTGAGCAGCGCGTGGACCGGTTGCTGCTGGGTGGACGAGGCGAGGACCAGTAATGGCTCTCTCATGCTCAGTTCCAACCCATCACCGCCCCACAGTATTTTTACAATGCGCAAGGTGATGCGACACTGATTATTAACATTCTATACACACACACACACACACACACACACACACACACACACACACACACACACACACACACACACACACGCACGCACGCACGCGCACACACACACACACACATACACACACACACACACACACATCTTTAACAGGATTTAACACTGAACTATGATAGAGAGAAGATCAGAGGAAAGTGGCCTCAGTAGATGTATATGGTAGTGTGGAAGAGATATTGCAACAGGGCCGCTGGACAAGTGTATTGAGAAACATGATTCTCCATATGTTTCCCATTTTCAAAAACAGAAAGCCTGTTACTAGAGAGTACTAGAGGAAAACCTAGACATAATTGCTCTCACAGAAACAAAGCTAACGAAAACGATAACAAATGCAGTGTTCCCACAGGACTATTATGTTATGAGGAAAGAGAGAGAAGGAAGAGGTGGTGGTGGTGTAGCCCTGCTGGTAAGAAAAGGCTGGGATTTTGAGGAGATGGTTGTTCAGGGATGTGAAGGTTTCAGTGACTACATAACAGGTACAATAACAACTGGAGGGGAAAACATTATAGTCGTAGTCATATATAATCCACCACCAAATGACAGAAAACCCAGACAGGAATATGATAGAAACAACATGGCCACCATTAACATAATAGAGAGAGCAGCTTCTGTTGGTAGCAGGAATGGATCTGGACTACTAATTATGAGAGACTTCAACCATGGGAAGATAGATTGGGAGAACAGAGACCCGCATGGAGGACCAGAAACATGGAGAGCTAAGCTGCTGGACGTGGCAACAAGAAACTTTTTAAGCCAGCACATCAAGAAACCAACAAGAATGAGAGAAGAAGATGAACCGGCAATGCTTGATTTGATATTTACCCTATATGAGTGGGATATAAGGGAAGTCAAGATGGAAGCACCCTTGGGAAGGAGTGATCACAGTGATTTGAACTTTGATTACCTGGTAGAGCTAGGAATTATCTCCCCCAAAAATGAACTAGGAAACAAAAGGCTGGCATACCGAAAGGGAAATTATGAGGAGATGAGAAGCTTCCTAAGGGAAATACCTTGGGACACAGACCTCAGAGCTACGTCTGTACAAGATATGATGGACTATGTCACCCAAAAGTGTCAGGAGGCAGTTAGCAGATACATCCCGGCTCAAAAGAAAAAATCAGAGAAGCAAAAGAAGAATCCATGGTATAATAGGGCATGTATGGAAGCAAAGAAACTGAACAAAAGGGCGTGGAGGAACTTCCGGAATAACAGAACACCAGAAAGCAGAGAGATATCAGAGAACCAGGAATGAGTATGTCAGGGTGAGAAGAGAAACAGATAAAAGTTATGAAAATGATATAGCAAACAAAGCCAAGACCGAACCAAAGCTACTCACAGTCACATCAGAAGGAAAACAACAGTGAAAGAACAGGTAGTGAAACTTAGAACAGGCGAGGACATGTATACAGCGAATGACAAAGAGGTGTGTGAAGAACTCAACAAAAGGTTCCAGGAGGTCTTCACAACAGAACAAGGTGAGGTCACTGTGTTAGGAGAAACGGAAGTAAACCAGGCGGCCTTGGAAGGGTTCGAAATTACTAGAGAGGAGGTCAAGAGACACCTGCTGGATCTGGATGTAAGAAAGGCTGTTGGTCCAGACGGGATCTCACCATGGGTACTGAAAGAGTGTGCAGAGGCACTTTGCTTGCAACTCTCCATTGTGTATAGTAGGTCACTAGAGATGGGAGACCTAACAAAAATATGGAAGACGGCGAATGTGGTCCCAATATACAAAAAGGGCGACAGGCAAAGGCACTGAACTACAGGCCAGTGTCCTTGACTTGTATACCATGCAAGGTGATGGAGAAGATCGTGAGAAAAAACCTGGTATCACATCTGGAGAGAAGTGACTTCGTGACAAATCGCCAACATGGGTTCAGGGAGGGTAAATCTTGCCTGACTGGCTTAATATAATTCTACGACCAGGTGACAAAGATTACGCAAGAAAGAGAGGGCTGGGCGGACTGCATTTTCTTGGATTGTCGGAATGCCTTTGACACAGTACCGCATAAGAGGCTGGTACATAAGCTGGAGAGACAGGCAGGTGTAGCTGGTAAGGTGCTCCAGTGGATAAGGGAGTACCTAAACAATAGGAAGCAGAGAGTTACAGTGAGGGGTGAGACCTCCGATTGGCGTGAAGTCACCAGTGGAGTCCCACAGGGCTCTGTACTCGGTCCTATCTTGTTTTTGATATATGTAAATGATCTCCCGGAGGGTATAGATTCATTTCTTTCAATGTTTGCAGACGATGCCAAAATTATGAGAAGGATTAAGACAGAAGAGAACTCTTTGAGGCTTCAAGAAGACCTAGGCAAGCTGAAGGAATGGTCGAACAAATGGTTGTTAGAGTTTAACCCAACCAAATGTAATGTAATGAAGATAGGTGTAGGGAGCAGGAGCCCAGATACAAGGTATCATCTGGGAGAGGAAATTCTTCAGGAGTCTGAGAAAGAAAAAGACTTAGGTCTGGCGTGATATCAACCCCCGTCTCCTGCAGCACATATCAAGAGGATAACATCAGCGGCATATGCCAGGCTGGCCAACATACGAACGGCCTTTAGAAACTTGTGTAAGGAATCTTTCAGAACATTATATACCACATATGTCAGACCAATCCTGCAGTATGCGGCACCAGCATGGAGTCTATATCTAGTCAAGCATAAGACTAAAATGGAAAAGGATCAAAGGTTTGCCACCAGACTAGTACCCGAGCTGAGAGGTATGAGCTACGAGGAGAGACTACGGGAATTAAACCTCACTTCGTTGGAAGACAGAAGAGTTAGGGGGGACATGATCACCACATTCAAGATTATCAAGGGAATTGATAGGGTAGATAAAGACAGGCTATTTAACACAAGGGGCACACGCACAAGGGGACACAGGTGGAAACTGAGCGCCCAAATGAGCCACAGAGATACTAGAAAGAACTTTTTTAGTGTCAGAGTGGTTGACAAATGGAATGCATTAGGAAGTGATGTGGTGGAGGCTGACTCCATACACAGTTTCAAGTGTAGATATGATAGAGCCCAATAGGCTCAGGAACCTGTACACCTGTTGATTGACGGTTGAGAGGCGGAACCAAAGAGCCAGAGCTCAACCCCCACAAGCACAACTAGGTGAGTACAACTAGGTGAGTACACACACACACACACACACACACACACACACAGGTATCGACCGGGTAAACAAGGATAAACTATTCAACACTGGTGGGACGCGAACAAGGGGACACAGGTGGAAACCGAGTACCCAGATGAGCCACAGAGACGTTAGAAGGAATTTTTTCAGTGTCAGAGTAGTTAACGGATGGAATGCATTAGGCAGTGATGTGGTGGAGGCTGACTCCATACACAGTTTCAAATATATGTATGATAGAGCCCAGTAGACTCAGGAATCTGTACACCAGTTGATTGACGGTTGAGAGGCGGGACCAAAGTGACAAAGCTCAACCCCAGCAAGCACAACTAGGTGAGTACACACACACACACACACACACACACACACACACACACACACACACACACACATACACACAAGTGGAGTCCCACAGGGCTCTGTACTTGGACCTATCCTGTTTCTGATATACGTAAATGATCTCCCAGAGGGTGGGCGGACTGCATTTTTTTGGACTGTCGGAAAGCCTTTGACACAGTACCCCATAAAAGGTTGATGCATAAGCTAGAGAAACAGGCAGGAGTAACTGGTAGGGCGCTCCAGTGGATAAGGGAGTACCTAAACAATAGGAAGCAGAGAGTTACAGTGAGGGGTGAGACCTCAGACTGGCGTGAAGTCACCAGTGGAGTCCCACAGGGCTCTGTACTTGGACCTATCCTGTTTCTGATATACGTAAATGATCTCCCAGAGGGTATAGACTCATTCCTCTCAATGTTTGCTGACGACGCCAAAATTATGAGAAGGATTAAGACAGAGGAGGACAGCTTGAGGCTTCAAGAAGACCTGGACAAGCTGCAGGAATGGTCGAACAAATGGCTGTTAGAGTTTAATCCAAGCAAATGTAATGTAATGAAGATAGGGGTAGGAAGCAGGAGACCAGATACAAGGTATCACTTGGGAGATGAAATACTTCAAGAGTCCGAGAGAGAGAAAGACCTGGGGGTTGATATCACGCCAGACCTGTCCCCTGATGCTCATATCAAGAGGATAACAGCGGCAGCATATGCCAGGTTGGCTAACATAAGAACGGCCTTTAGAAACTTGTGTAAGGAATCTTTCAGAACATTATATACCACATATGTCAGACCAATCCTGCAGTATGCGGCACCAGCATGGAGTCTATATCTAGTCAAGCATAAGACTAAAATGGAAAAGGATCAAAGGTTTGCCACCAGACTAGTACCCGAGCTGAGAGGTATGAGCTACGAGGAGAGACTACGGGAATTAAACCTCACTTCGTTGGAAGACAGAAGAGTTAGGGGGGACATGATCACCACATTCAAGATCCTCAAGGGAATTGACAGGGTTGATAAAGACAGGCTGTTTACCACAAGGGGCACACGCACTAGGGGACACAGGTGGAAACTGAGTGCCCAAATGAGCCACAGAGATATTAGAAAGAACTTTTTTAGTGTCAGAGTGGTTGACAAATGGAACGCATTAGGAAGTGATGTGGTGGAGGCTGACTCCATACACAGTTTCAAGTGTAGATATGATAGAGCCCAATAGGCTCAGGAACCTGTACACCTGTTGATTGACAGTTGAGAGGCGGGACCAAAGAGCCAGAGCTCAACCCCCGCAAGCACAACTAGGTGAGTACACACACACACACACACACACACACACACACACACACACACACACACACACACACACACACACACACACACACACACACACACACACACACACACACACACACACACACACACACACACACACACACACACACACACACACACACTCACACACACACACAGATTAAGGATTAAGAACAGAGGAGGGCTGCTTAAGGCTTCAAGAAGACCTGGACAAACTGAAGGAATGGTCGAACAAATGGTTGTTAAAGTTTAACCCAAGCAAATGTAACGTAATGTAATGAAGATAGGCGTAGGGAGCAGGAGGCCAAATACTAGGTATCATCTGGGAGATGAAATTCTTCATGAGTCAGAGAGAGAAAAAGACTTGGGGGTTGACATCACGCCAGACCTGTCCCCTGCAGCCCATTTCAAGAGGATAACATCAGTGGCATATGCCAGACTAGCCAAGATAAGAACGGCATTGAGAAACTTGTGTAAGGAATCATTCAGAATTTTGTATACCACATATGTCAGGCCAATCCCGGAGTATGCAGCCCCAGCAAGGAGTCCATATCTAGTCAATTGTTAGATCAAACTGGAAAAGGTTCAAAGGTTTGCCACCAGACTAGTACCCGAGCTGAGAGGTATGAGCTATGAGGAGAGGCTACGGGAATTAAACCTCACTTCGCTGGAAGACAGAAGAGTTGGGGGGATATGATCATCACATTCAAGATTCTGATGGGAATTGATAGGGTAGATAAAGACAGGCTATTTAACACAAGGGACACACGCATTTGGGGACACAGGTGGAAACTGAGTGCCCAAATGAGCCACAGAGATATTAGAAAGAACTTTTTAGTGTCAGAGTGGTTGACAAATGGAATGCATTAGGAAGTGATGTGGTGGAGGCTGACTCCATACACAGTTTCAAGTGTAGATATGATAGAACCCAATAGGCTCAGGAACCTGTACACCTGTTGATTGACGGTTGAGAGGCGGGACCAAAGAGCCAGAGCTCAACCCGGCAAGCACAATTAGGTGAGTACAATTAGATGATCACACACACACACATACCATGCAAGGTGATGGAGAACATTGCAAGGAAATGACTCGTAGAACATCTGGAGGGATAGAGTTTTGTAACACACCCCCAGCATGGTTTCAGGGATTGTAAATCGTGCCTCACAGGCTTAATAGAATTCTATGACCAAGTAACAAAAATTAGGCACGATAGATTAGGAAGGACAGACTGCATTTTCTTGGACTGTCAGAAAGCCTTTGACACAGAATCCATAAAAGGCTGTTACAAAAGTATGAGAAACAGGCAGGAGTAAAAGATAAGGTTCTCAAATGGATAAGGAAGTATCTAAGCATTCATGAAACAACGAGTAACTGTGAGGGGGGGGGGGATACATCAGATTAGCGAGATGTCACCAGTGGGGTCTCACAGGGCTCTGTTCTTGGACCCATCCTTTATCTGAAATATGTAAACGATCTTCCAGAGGGTATAAACTCATGCCTCTCAATGTTTGCTGATGATGCAAAAAATATATGAAAAATCAAGACAGATGAAGATAGACAGAGACCACAGGACGACCTGGACCAACTTCAGGAGTGGTCTATAAAATGAAAATGATATCAATATCTTAGTTAATCAGTCAAAGAAAATGAGATTTTTGTGATTGTCAGACCTTACAAAAGAAGTAGATAGTTCGAGATGTTTGAGATATATATCTCGAACTATCTACTTCTTTTGTAAGGTCTGATGGCGTAGTGGGTTAAAGCATACTAGTTATGCCAGCTACTGGAAGGTAGTTGTGCTTTCTGGGTTCGAGTCCCACTGGTGGGTGTTGTCCAAAGATTGTTTATCTTCACTTGTGGTTTATGCAAGTATAGGCTTATAAGCTGGACACGAGTTCTCTCACATTGACAGTGGCTTGACGAAAAATGCAGACTGACCCCTCACTCATCTGGTGCCTTCGGGAGGTAGAGATGTTTGAGATATATATCTCGAACTATCTACTTCTTTTGTAAGGTCTGATGGTGTAGTGGGTTAAAGCATACTAGTTATGCCAGCTACTGGAAGGTAGTTGTGCTTTCTGGGTTCGAGTCCCACTGGTGGGTGTTGTCCAAAGATTGTTTATCTTCACTTGTGGTTTATGCAAGTATAGGCTTATAAGCTGGACACGAGTTCTCTCACATTGACAGTGGCTTGACGAAAAATGCAGACTGACCCCTCACTCATCTGGTGCCTTCGGGAGGTAGAGATGTTTGAGATATATATCTCGAACTATCTACTTCTTTTGTAAGGTCTGATGGCGTAGTGGGTTAAAGCATACTAGTTATGCCAGCTACTGGAAGGTAGTTGTGCTTTCTGGGTTCGAGTCCCACTGGTGGGTGTTGTCCAAAGATTGTTTATCTTCACTTGTGGTTTATGCAAGTATAGGCTTATAAGCTGGACACGAGTTCTCTCACATTGACAGTGGCTTGACGAAAAATGCAGACTGACCCCTCACTCATCTGGTGCCTTCGGGAGGTAGAGATGTTTGAGATATATATCTCGAACTATCTACTTCTTTTGTAAGGTCTGATGGCGTAGTGGGTTAAAGCATACTATTTATGCCAGCTACTGGAAGGTAGTTGTGCTTTCTGGGTTCGAGTCCCACTGGTGGGTGTTGTCCAAAGATTATATATATATATATATATATATATATATATATATATATATATATATATATATATATATATATATATATATATATATATATATATATATACATATATATATATATATATATATATATATATATATATATATATATATATATATATATATATATATATATATATATATATATATATATATAGCCTTCTCCGAGGCTATGGGTCCCTACATTTGCACCAGAGGTGGTACCCCTTCTATATAAATAGATATATATATATATATAGAGAGAGAGAGAGAGAGAGAGAGAGAGAGAGAGAGAGAGAGAGAGAGAGAGAGAGAGAGAGAGAGAGAGAGAGAGAGAGAGAGAGAGAGAGAGAGAGAGAGGGGGGGCCTAGGGGACGGACGTGTGGCGGAGGAGCTGCTGCCTTCTCAGCCACTACCCTGAGACATCTTGGCCTCACCATACCAAGACCCGACCATATTCACCGTGAATACACCAAGCAGACGTGGAAGTGGCCGGAAGTGCCTACTGTGTACCATCTATCTGAAAACTTATCAAAACAGGTGGGTTGGCAGTGTGGAGTCATGGAGGCTTGAGTGAGGGGCCAGGATGGACCCTGCATGCCTCCCATAGTGAGGGGAGGTGGGGGGTGAGTGAGGGGTGTTGTGTGGTCAGGAGAGAGAGGTGGGGGTTACGCGTGTGCCAAATAGTGTTTTGTGTTTTTCTTTTTTGAAAGTTTTGTTGAACAAGTCACGCTGTCAGCGATAATTGGCGCAACATATCTATCATATTGTGAGTACATCACACGTGCAGTGAGTCAGATTACAAGTGTGTGATTCATTCATTATTGTGCAGTGATATACGGGGGAATTTTACCAGTGTTAGTGTCGCCCTGACCCCCGCCCCCCACCCAGCGCCCAGGCCGGGAAGTACCTGCTCTCCCCCTCCTACCCACCCCACCATTTCGCCTCCCCACCCACGAGGCCACCTTGCCACCCGCCCATAGAAGCCGGGAGGCTCCCATGTGTGTCTACGCCACCCACCCACCCAATGTATACCCACATATTGTGTAGTGGGTGTATACCCACACTTTGTATAGAGGTGGTATATGTATTACCACTCATCTGAGTAGTAAGTGCCACGGGTAGCTGATCATCCCCCCAGCCTCCAACCGCCGCCCACCCTCAAGTCTCCACCCGCCGTCCACCTTCCCGCCTAGCGCCCGCCCAGCGCCCGTCCATGTCGCAGCTCTCAACAGATAGCTAGGCTTCTCCAAGCCAAGATGAGCCATCAAGCAGGGGTAGACACGGTAGATGTCAGACGTGTGACAGGGTATGCTATATCCGGTTGAGGGACGATAATGTGCGCTTTCATTCCAACAACGGAGTCAGGTGTTTGGGTTCTGGGCGCCCTCCCAGGGAAAACACCAATCAACAGCCCACACCGCCCGTAAGGCAAAACACCTCCCAGACCTTCATTCCCACAGAAAATTTATTAGAAGCTATCAAAGCAAAATCGGCCAGAACCTTGCAACACATCCCTAAAGCAGCCCGCCCCCATGCAGCAGCCAAATTATCTGCCCTCCTGAGAAAGGTCAACGACTCTCCTGGAACGACCCAAGCATGGCACAACCTCCTAATGTTTGGCAACATATGTCTAGCCACCCATGCAAGGAGAGACAAAACCTTAGCTGCCTCAGTCATCAAAGCTATAAATGATTTTCCCAGGGAGGACAACCAGGTGCGCCTTCCCACTCGCGCGAGAAACACCCACGGCAGGAAGAGCAACAGTGGCATATCCGAGACATCAAAAATCGGAACATCAGTCACCAAGAAAATAGAAGAAGGAAACACTATTGGCGCAATCCGAGTCATCACCAGTGAGGACTCAATTGCCGACAGAGATGCCGCAACAGCTCAAGCCCTAAGGGAGAAACACCCACCCAGGGCTCCGCGTGGGGACGACATTGTACAAGTGGGGGTTACCGGAGCAGAACCTCTCTGGGTGGCTGAATCTGTGGTCCATAAAGCAGCCATGTCCTTCCGTACAGGATCAGCAGGTGGGTTCACAGGACTAAAACCCAACCACCTCAAGCAAATGCTCAACCCTGCACTGGGTGACATTGCAAAGAACCTCTTGGTGGAACTAACCAGATTCACCAATACATGTCTAGCTGGCAACATACCAGCGTCCATAAGACCTATCTTTTTTGGAGCATCTCTCTGTGCTCTAAAGAAAAAGGATGGAGGGATCAGGCCAATAACTGTGGGTAATTCTTTCCGGCGTCTCGTCGCAAAGGCAGCTGCAAGAATAGTTAGTGATGCAGCGGCCAACATGCTGAAGCCAAAACAGCTCGGGTTTGGCATTCCACAAGGGTGTGAGGCGGCAGCCCATGCAGCTCGAGCCTTCATCGCCAACATCACAGACGAAAAGGCCCTTATCAAGCTAGATTTCAAAAATGCCTTCAATTTGGTGCGGAGGGATGCTGTACTCCGTGCGGTTCATAGTCATTTCCCTTCCCTTTTGTACATTCATGCTACAGTATGGATCTTAAGCTACTTTTTGGCGAACATGAAATTGACTCGCGAGGTGTCCAACAGGGTGACCCCCTTGCTCCTCTCCTTTTCTGCTTAGTCATCAAACAAGTCACAGAGGTCCTGTCCAGCGAGCTTAACATCTGGTTCTTGGATGATGGTACCCTAGCTGGTTCCCAAGACTCCCTCCTGGAGGACATCAGAAAAATCCAGGAGCAAGGTGCAGTTTTAGGCCTCACCCTGAACCCTTCTAAATGTGAAATAATATGTTCCAACCAGGGCATCGTAGAGAGAATAGAGGGTCTTCTGCCAAATATCCATAAAACTAAACCTGAAGACAGCACACTCCTAGGAGCTCCCCTGGGGTTGAAAGCCATCGATGAGGTCCTTGATAAGAAAATCGCCGACCTTAAGAGGGTGGATGGGAGGATTGAGGATATTGATGCTCATGATGCACTCTACCTCATCACCAGATGTCTGTCCCTCCCCAGGTTAACCTACTTTCTGAGGTGTTCACCATCTTACAGTAGCCAAAAACTAAGTGAGTATGACCGGTTACTGAAATCAATGCTAGAAAAAGCCCTTAACCTCTCTTGATGACCTACAGTGGAAACAAGCCTCTCTTCCCGTAAGACTTCGGGGCCTCGAAGTTCGAACAGCAACGCAAATCGCTGTTCCAGCCTTCCTGTCCTCCTTATCAGCATCCGACGACCTTGTGAAGAAAATTCTACCTGCCCACTTACATCAGCTGGCAGGTGTACATGATCCCAATTTTACACGCTGTGCCACAGAGTGGGCCTCTCGTGCAGGCCAATCACCTCAACCACCATCCCCAAAAGCCCACAAGCAATCCAGCTGGGATGGCCCCATTGTAGACCAAGTTGCTGCAGAGTGCCTGGGTGCTGCAACAACACAACACGACATTGCTCGCCTCACAGCAGTAGCAGCACCACATGCAGGGGATTTCCTGTTAGCAACCCCAATGTCGGCAACTGGCACGCGTCTTACACCACACGCCCTCCGAATTGCTGTGGCCCTCCGCCTTGCTGCCCCAATCCACACCAGATATAGGTATATTTGCGGCGAGGTGGTGGCTGACAGGCACGGCCACCATGGCCTACTCTGCCAAAGCACAGGGGGATGGCACTCGAGGCACAGTGAAGTTAACAACATCATCAAGAGGAGCCCCACCACAGCTGGATGCCCAGCTGAAAGAGAGCCCCGTTACCAAACACCCCGTAACTCTGATGCTCTTATTGGTCGCCCGGATGGTATCACAGTGAACCCCTGGAAGAATGGCAAGCAATTGGTATGGGACTACACGTGCGTATCAACCCTGGCTAACACCTACATTAACCTCAGTGTTGCACAACCAGGTGGCGCTGCCACCCACAGGGAAGCAGCCAAATCCCGTAAGTATAGAGAACTGGATCACCACTACAATTTTGTCCCCATTGCTTCTGAGACACTCGGCGCCTGGGGTAAAAGTGCTACCAGTTTTTTGAAGGAACTGGGTTCTAGGCTCATTGAAACAACAAGGGGCCCAAGAGCTGCAAGCTTTCTTTTCCAGCGCCTCAGTGTGGCGATACAGAGGGGAAATGCGCACTGCATCCAGGGTTCCTGCCTGCCATCTGAGGAGCTGGAGGAACTCGACAACCTATGATAACCATCTTTGTAACCCATATGTAACTCCTTTTTTGTAACAAAGTTCAAATAAAGTAAATATATATGTGTACATACAAAAGAATGGGGGTGGTAGGAGAAGATAATATTAGTGCTCAGTGAGAAACCACAAGGTCTCCTCTGAATATTTTTTATTTTCTTCTCCGAGGCTATGGGTCCCCACATTGGCACCAGAGGTGGTACCCTCACTATATTATATACATATATATATATATATATATATATATATATATATATATATATATATATATGTGTGTATATCACGAAAATAAACACGTGATTAAGAATGTGACAATGTCAGACCACGGAGGAAAAATGAAACAGGAAATTTCCTTAAGTACTTTCGTATATTAAATACATCTTCAGAAGGTCCAAAGATGGACCTTCTGAAGATGTATTTAATATACGAAAGTACTTAAGGAAATTTCCTGTTTCATTTTTCCTCCGTGGTCTGACATTGTCATATATATATATATATATATATATATATATATATATATATATATATATATATATATATATATATATATATATATATATATATATATATATATATATATATTATTAAATATGACCGAAAAAGTAAGATTAATAATTCTAACACGAATTTTCTCAATCTTTCGCACATTACGCTTCACTGTTGGAGGTAAATCAAAAATCAATTCTCCAAAATTCATTTTCATTTCTAGTCTGACGCGACACGGGCGCGTTTCGTAAAACTTATTACATTTTCAAAGACTTTAGTTCACAAATACACAACTGAATAGAACTTACGTATCTCCGATTTTATATCTACATTTGAGTGAGGTGGAAGGGGTGATGTGGCATAAACACAAGACAGAACAAAATGTGGTATTAATAGGGTATTAATTTCATCAACACAAGACAGAACAAGAGTATTAATACGGTATTAATTTCATCAACACAAGACAGAACACGAAACAATGGATATTGAATAGAAGTGTTTGTAGAAAGCCTATTGGTCCATATTTCTTGATGCTTCTATATTGGAGCGGAGTCTTGAGGTGGGTAGAATATAGTTGTGCAATAATTGGCTGTTGATTGCTGGTGTTGACTTCTTGATGTGTAGTGCCTCGCAAACGTCAAGCCGCCTGCTATCGCTGTATCTATCGATGATTTCTGTGTTGTTTACTAGGATTTCTCTGGCGATGGTTTGGTTGTGGGAAGAGATTATATGTTCCTTAATGGAGCTCTGTTTCTTATGCACCGTTAAACGCCTAGAAAGAGATGTTGTTGTCTTGCCTATATACTGGGTTTTTTGGAGCTTACAGTCCCCAAGTGGGCATTTGAAGGCATAGACGACGTTAGTCTCTTTTAAAGCGTTCTGTTTTGTGTCTGGAGAGTTTCTCATGAGTAGGCTGGCCGTTTTTCTGGTTTTATAGTAAATCGTCAGTTGTATCCTCTGATTTTTGTCTGTAGGGATAACGTTTCTATTAACAATATCTTTCAGGACCCTTTCCTCCGTTTTATGAGCTGTGAAAAGGAAGTTCCTGTAAAATAGTCTAATAGGGGGTATAGGTGTTGTGTTAGTTGTCTCTTCAGAGGTTGCATGGCTTTTCACTTTCCTTCTTATGATGTCTTCGACGAAACCATTGGAGAAGCCGTTATTGACTAGGACCTGCCTTACCCTACAGAGTTCTTCGTCGACTTGCTTCCATTCTGAGCTGTGGCTGAGAGCACGGTCGACATATGCGTTAACAACACTCCTCTTGTACCTGTCTGGGCAGTCGCTGTTGGCATTTAGGCACATTCCTATGTTTGTTTCCTTAGTGTAGACTGCAGTGTGGAAACCTCCGCCCTTTTCCATGACTGTTACATCTAGAAAGGGCAGCTTCCCATCCTTTTCCATCTCGCAAGTGAAACGCAGCACGGAACTCTGCTCAAATGCCTCCTTCAGCTCCTGCAGATGTCTGACATCAGGTACCTGTGTAAAAATGTCGTCAACATACCTGCAGTATATGGCCGGTTTCAAGTTCATGTCGACTAAGACTTTTTGCTCGATGGTACCCATGTAGAAGTTTGCAAACAGGACACCTAGGGGAGAACCCATGGCGACCCCATCTACTTGCTTATACATGTGCCCATCCGGGCTCAAGAAGGGTGCCTCTTTAGTACAAGCTTGGAGTAGTTTCCTCAGAATATTTTCTGGTATGTCAAGAGGAGTACAGGCTGGATCACGATACACTCTGTCGGCTATCATTTCGATTGTCTAGTCCACAGGTACGTTGTTAAACAGCGATTCTACGTCCAACGAGGCTCTTATCCCTGTGGCCCGTGTGCCCCGCAGTAAGTCCACAAATTCCTTTGGAGACTTCAGGCTGAAGGCGCAAGGAACATAAGGAGTCAGCAGGCCGTTGAGTCGCTTCGCCAGTCTGTACGTGGGTGTGGGTATCTGGCTAATGATTGGCCGAAGTGGGTTTCCAGGCTTGTGCGTCTTGACATTTCCATACGCATATCCAGGTTTATATTCCCCAATGATCTTTGGCAGGTGGAGTCCGGATTTCTTGGCGTTCACAGTTTCGATCAGTTTATTGACCTTTGCTTTTAATTCGGCTGTAGTGTCCTTCGTTACCCTTTGGAACTTAGTTTGGTCAGAGAGTATGATGTTCATTTTCGCCAGATATTCGTCTTTTTTAAGAATGACATATATTGGCGACTTGTCACCTCTCCTGACAACTATCTCCTTGTTCTCACGAAGGCTTTTAGCTGCCGCTTTAAGCTCGGGGGACAGTATGGTGCTTCTGTAGTTGCCTCGATTCTTTCCTCCTTCTGCAATAAGTTCTGCTTGTAAGGTATCTTTGGTAGTGACCTTCTTTTGTGTCTCGAGGTCGAATATGTCTCCAAACTTGTACTAAACTACTCCAAGCTTGTACTAAAGAGGCACCTTTCTTGAGCCCGGATGGGCACATGTATAAGCAAGTAGATGGGGTCGCCATGGGTTCTCCCCTAGGTGTCCTGTTTGCAAACTTCTACATGGGTACCATCGAGCAAAAAGTCTTAGTCGACATGAACTTGAAACCGGCCATATACTGCAGGTATGTTGACGACATTTTTACACAGGTACCTGATGTCAGACATCTGCAGGAGCTGAAGGAGGCATTTGAGCAGAGTTCCGTGCTGCGTTTCACTTACGAGATGGAAAAGGATGGGAAGCTGCCCTTTCTAGATGTAACAGTCATGGAAAAGGGCGGAGGTTTCCACACTGCAGTCTACACTAAGGAAACAAACATAGGAATGTGCCTAAATGCCAACAGCGACTGCCCAGACAGGTACAAGAGGAGTGTTGTTAACGCATATGTCGACCGTGCTCTCAGCCACAGCTCAGAATGGAAGCAAGTCGACGAAGAACTCTGTAGGGTAAGGCAGGTCCTAGTCAATAACGGCTTCTCCAATGGTTTCGTCGAAGACATCATAAGAAGGAAAGTGAAAAGCCATGCAACCTCTGAAGAGACAACTAACACAACACCTATACCCCCTATTAGACTATTTTACAGGAACTTCTTTTCCACAGCTCATAAAACGGAGGAAAGTGTCCTGAAAGATATTGTTAATAGAAACGTTATCCCTACAGACAAAAATCAGAGGATACAACTGACGATTTACTATAAAACCAGAAAAACGGCCAGCCTACTCATGAGAAACTCTCCAGACACAAAACAGAACGCTTTAAAAGAGACTAACGGCGTCTATGCCTTCAAATGCCCACTTGGGGACTGTAAGCTCCAAAAAACCCAGTATATAGGCAAGACAACAACATCTCTTTCTAGGCGTTTAACGATGCATAAGCAACAGGGCTCCATTAAGGAACATATAATCTCTTCCCACAACCAAACCATCGCCAGAGAAATCCTAGTAAACAACACAGAAATCATCGATAGATACAGCGATAGCAGGCGGCTTGACGTTTGCGAGGCACTACACATCAAGAAGTCAACACCAGCAATCAACAGCCAATTATTGCACAACTATATTCTACCCACCTCAAGACTCCGCTCCAATATAGAAGCATCAAGAAATATGGACCAATAGGCTTTCTACAAACACTTCTATTCAATATCCATTGTTTCGTGTTCTGTCTTGTGTTGATGAAATTAATACCCTATTAATACCACATTTTGTTCTGTCTTGTGTTAATGCCACATCACCCCTTCCACCTCACTCAAATGTAGATATAAAATCGGAGATACGTAAGTTCTATTCAGTTGTGTATTTGTGAACTAAAGTCTTTGAAAATGTAATAAGTTTTACGAAACGCGCCCGTGTCGCGTCAGACTAGAAATAAAAATGAATTTTGGAGAATTGATTTTTTATTTACCTCCAACAGTGAAGCGTAATGTACGAAAGATTGAGAAAATTCGTGTTAGAATTATTAATCTTACTTTTTCGGTCATATTTAATAATATATGTCTACAGGAAAGACTGCTACCAAAATATACTAATATATATATATATATATATATATATATATATATATATATATATATATATATATATATATATATATATATATATATATATATATATATATACATATATATATATATATATATATATATATATAGATGTATATATATGTATATATATATATATATATATATATATATATATATATATATATATATATATATATATATATATATATAGATAGATAGATATATATGTGTGTGTGTGTGTATATCACGAAAATAAACACGTGATTAAAAATGTGACAATGTCAGACCACGGAGGAAAAAAAATGGCCAATTGTCTAATGCTTTGTTTGTTCATTTGTCAGAAAAAGCTCACCAAATTGATTGGGAGAGTGCTTCTTCAATAACAAATTGTAAAAGCACCTATAACAGAAACATAATTGAATCTGCTTTGATACAGATCACAAAAGAAAGTAATTTGAATATTAGCAGTGGTCTATATAACTTAGATCCATTTCTAATAGATCAGCTAAAGGGCGATTTAAGTAGGATCATTGGAAAACATTTGTCTCACTAATTTATTGTATATATTTACCATTTTATGCTATAATTACCTATGTATTGTGCTTGTATGTTCGCTGTATCATATGGGCCATTGTGCGACATCGGATGGGCCAATTGGCTGCATCTGATGGGCCAATGGGCCGTCTGCGTTGTCCAAGTATTGTACCTCACCCCACTTCACCACTCTCTCCTGCCTATTTATACCCATCTCTCGATCAGTAAAATCACTCCTTCTGAAGATGTATTAATATACGAAAGTACTTAAGGAAATTCCTGTTTCATTTTTTCCTCTGTGGTCTGACATTGTCATATAAATATATATATATATATATATATATATATATATATATATATATATATATATATATATATATATATATATATATATATATATATATATATATATATATATATATATATATTGTGACGGTAACGCGTTGGTGTTCGGCTGTCCAAAGCTAGGGGTATGGCCTCGTCGCATAGTATAAAAAAAAATAGAAAATCTGGAACTTCGTCTGTGGTAAGGTAAGGAGAAGACACACAAAACACAAGTAAACTTTAACAATGGACTTTTAATTACGTTAAATAAATCAAAACATGAATAAAATGGACTTACAAATTCGTATAATAAAATCAATCAATCAAAATAATAAGAATAATTAAATGACACAATGAAAAGTTATGTTAAGACAAGTGAGCAAAATAACAAGAAGTGCAATATACAAGTAAATGAGAGGTGCGGGAATATTGGCTTTAAGCTATCACCTCTCTCAGTACACGTACGCCAAAGCTTACGTCTAGCAGAGAGAAGTGTTAACTGTGTGAAAGCACTGAATATTCTGAGGACTGAGGTCGTGGCGGCCCCAGACATCAAGTAGTATGGTGGGCGAGTGCAGTTGCAGCCAGACCGGCGACCAATCAGCGAGGAGCCGGCAGCAAGACGGGTAGTTTGGCGGTTTGAGTCTGAGCAGGTGTCCCTGGCTGCATACGTTTTGCGCTCTGGCAAACCTTGCTGGTGTTGTTGTCATTGTTGGACATTTCTTCCATAGTAGTTTTATATAGATGTATCGATGTATTTGTGGAGGGAAGAGCAGGCTCAATCTCTTGAAGGAGATTATCGTCACAACTGTCCCCCGAAGCCTGCGGTTCTGGAAGAAGTACGTTGTTATGTGGTGGAGTAATGGATGGAGTCGCTTCTACTTCATAAACTCTGGAGAGGGCATCGGCTATGGTGTTGTCAGAACCCTTGATATAGCGGATCTCCAGGTTGAAATCTTGTAAATACAGAGCCCATCGTAGAAGACGCTGGTTGGTGAATTGGGCTTGATGTAGGAAGCGGAGAGGGTTGTGGTCTGAGAAGGTGGTGGTAGACCTGGCGCCTTGTAGGTACGGAACGAAGTGTTGGAGGTTCAGGACGATGGATAGTAGCTCCTTTTCAATAGTGCTGTAGTTCCTCTGGTGTGGTTTCAGTTTGTAGCTGTAGTAGCTGACAGGTAGAACCTCCTCGCCTCGTTGTTGCATCAGGACACCACCAACGCCGGTACCACTGGCGTCGACATGAAGGACGAAAGGCTTGGTGATATCTAGAGAGGCGAGAATGGGATTAGAACAGAGGAGGAATTTGAGTTGTTCGAAAGCAACGGTTTGCTGCATGGTCCAATTATACCGTTGCTTGGGACTGGTTAATAGAATTAGAGGTGTGGCGACTGTACTGAAATTCCTTACAAACCTACGGTAGTAGGAGGCAAGACCAAGGAAGCGCAGGAGCTGCTTCCTGGTGGTAGGCTGTGGATACTGTTGGATGGCTTGAGTGTGTGAGTCTAACGGAGCTATGCTGCCACTCCCAATAACATGACCCAGATAACGCACTTTACCTTTCGTGAAAGTGGACTTGCCCAGGTTGATGGTGAGGCCGGCTGTCAGGAGCTTGGAGAACAGACGTCGCAGCTGGAGCAGATGTTCACTCCAGGTGTTGGAGGCTACGACGATATCGTCCAGGTAGGCGTATGTGTTATCCAAACCCTGGATGACACAGTTGACAGCTCTCTGAAAGGTGGCCGGGGCATTACATAGTCCGAAAGGAAGGCGTTCATATCTGAAAAGTCCAAAAGGAGTGATGAAGGCAGATATCTCTTTAGCTCGCTCCGTTAGACACACTTGATAGTACCCCTTAAGCAAGTCCACTTGGGACAAGTACTGGGCACTACCAATGGCATCAAGGATGTCATCTATCCTTGGCAAGGGGTAAGCATCCTTGACAGTTACATTGTTCAGTTTACGATAGTCGGTACATAACCGCACCTTACCTTGGGGTTTGGGCACCAAGATACAAGGTGAGGCCCAGGGGGACTCACAAGGTGTAGCCAGTCTATGATCCAAGAGGTACTGCACCTCAGCACGCATGACTTCCTTCTTGCTCGGGCTGATTCGGTAGAAGGGTTGACGAATCGGCCGGGTGTCGGGGAGCAGTTGGATGTCGTGCTGGGTAACATTACACTCTTGGGGGTCATCTCGGAACAACTCTTGATGTTCTCTGAAGATCTGGACGAGAGGTGCACTATGATTATCCTGAAAGTATTTGGGAAGATCATTAAGGATTTCGGAATTAGAAAGCGCTGACTCCTTGTCAGTGCTTTCGGGAGGAGAAGCTGGGAAGGTCTCACTGTGGATGTAGGGTTCTGTGAAGGTGGAATAGTTAATTAGGACAGTGGGAGGAGTACCATTATATTGCTTCAGGAGGTTGACGTGGCACAGCTGGGTCTTCCGCCGCCTATCTGGAGTCTCTATTACGTAGTTGTTGTTATTCCTGCACTCTTTGACGCGGTAGGGTCCTGAAAATCTGTTTTGTAAAGGTGAACCTGGGATAGGGAAGTATGCAAGGACGAAGTCTCCCGGCTTGAATTTTCTTACTTTGCTGGTCTGGTCGTAATGAGTCTTCATTCTCTCCTGGGCTTTCAATAGATTATCATGGGCAAAGCGGTGGACTCTCTCTAGAATATGTTGAAGGTTTTGAAGAAACTGGGGCACATTCTGATGCTCACTGAAGGTGGCATCTCGGAGAGAGTCTTTGAAAGCCTTAAGGGGAGTACGGCACTTACGGCCGTAGAGCATCTCATAAGGAGATACTCCTAGGGACTCATTGGGGAGACTTCTGTAAATACACATTATAAGGTCAATCTGCTTATCCCAATCCTTAGAGGTTTCACTACAAAACTTTTTCAAGAGTGCTTTGATAGTCTGATGACTACGTTCAAGAGAACCCTGTGAAGCAGGATGATAGGGGCTGGACAATACCTGTTTGATGTTGAACTCCTCCAGTGTCCTTTTGAAGAGATCACTGGTGAAGTTGGTACCACAGTCGCTCTGAATCTCCCTGGGAAATCCGTATTGAGTGAAGATCTTCAATAGATGTTTTATAACCGTAGCAGCCGTGATGTTCTTCACTGGAACTGCTATGGGAAATCTGGTGGTAGGACACAGGATGGTTAGGATGTAGGCGTTACCTGAACTGGTCCGAGGTAAAGGACCAACACAGTCTATTATGAGTCTGTGGAAAGGTTCCGCAGGCACCTGTATGGGAATCAGTGGCGCTCTGGGAATGGAGATGTTCGATTTGCCTGCCATCTGACATGTATGACACTGTTTTACGTACTGTTTGACGTTATTTACCATACCTGGCCAGTAGTAGTCTTGACGAATTCCATGGTAAGTCTTGTTGAAGCCGTAGTGGGAGAGTGCTCCGTGGGCCAGGTGTAGAATAGTGGGCCGCAGGCTGGTGGGAATCACAAGTTGTTCGATGTTGGCCCAATCGTCCTCCTCCTTCAGTTTACTGGGTCTATATCTGCGGTAGAGCAAGTCGTTCTCTAGGAAGAACCCAGGAATACTGTCGGGTTGAGTCTCAGCCTGGAAAAACAATGGTGTTAAAGTAAGATCTTCCCTCTGCAACTTACGGAACTCCAACTTGGTCAGATGCGGGGGTAGTTTCTGAGTGTCTTGAGGGACAGCGGTAGCAGTAGAGTCAGCTGGCTGTGGACGTGTGGCTTGTGCACGGGTGGTCACGAGAACCGGAGGAGAAACTTCATCACTCTCTTGAACCTCTACTGGAACATACTCTAGAATAGGGTTACTTGGCACAGAGTTACACACCTGGGGTTTGTCCATGACGATCAGGTTGGTCGGTTGCAGGTCTTCTGCCAAGTCGTTGCCTAGCAGAAGTTGCACTCCAGGCATGGGAAAAGGCTTTTCCCTGACGGCGACTTGGACTTCTCCGTTCACGTAGGGACAATCCAGGTGGACTCTGGCGAGAGGGTATGGAGTGGTAGCAGTGAGGTCAGTGATGAAGACAGTTTCTCCGGTATAGACGATGTTGGGCACAGCCGACTTCAAGATGATCGATTGAAGAGCCGCTGTGTCCCTCAAGATCTTCAATTTGAAACGTCCCTCCGGATTTGAACCGTTGGCAGAGACAGTTCCAGTATACAGGTGGTTACTGAAAAGAGAAAGATCATTAACATCAACACCAACATTCATCACAGGCTTACCGGACTTAGGAGGAGTTGGTTTGGGTTTTTGTTGGTCAGTGGTTCCCTTGTATTGAGACTTACCACACTTGTCTATGGTATGTCCATAGAGTCTACAATACTTGCAGTACAGTTGCGAACCAGCTTGATCGGGGCTCACTTTCTCGTAACTGTACCACGACTTCTTACTGGAGGATGGTTCGGGTGTCAGCCGGTGGATGAGGCTGTGTCAGCCGACTTAGCACACTTCAGGTAGTCGGTTTCTTCTTTATCTGCTAAGTAGAGGCGGACAGGAGGCGGCACACGTCTCAAGAATTCTTCAACAAGCATCAGGTTGACGAGTTCTGTAAAAGTAGAGACATGTGCTGCTTCCAGCCATTTCATGAAATACCTCCGTTTCGTGTTAGCAAACTCGAGGAAGGTAGTGGTACTTGCCTTCAGGTGGTCACGGAATTTCCTTCTATAACTTTCAGTAGAGAGGAGGTAGGCGTCCAACACTGCTTGTTTCAGAGTGTGGTAGTCATTCTCAGACGCCAAAGTACTGAGTGTGACTGCAGCTCTACCTGTAAGATGGACTCTGAGAAGTGTGGCCCATTGGTCGACAGGCCAACTGAGTTGATTAGCAAGGGTTTCAAAGGTGGTAAAGAACACATCAACTTCTGCTTCTACAAAGGATGGCATTAACTTACTTGCATGTGATATATTAAAACTGACGGGAAGATTGGCAGTAGCTTGCTGGCGTTGAGTGAAGTGTGAAGTTTCCAAGGCGATTTCGCGTTGACGACACTCTAGAGCCAGAGTCGCTTGTTGCTTGTCATGCTCGCGTTGCATCTCCAACTCGCGTTGTTTTGTTTCAAGCTGTACTCGCTCACGTTCATGGAGCAAGGCGACCTCACGTTCGTGGAGGGCGAGTCCACGTTCGTGTTCTTCTCTCCTCAAGGCGGCCTCGCGTTCTTGTTCTTCTCTCCTCAAAGTAGTTTCACGTTCTCTGAGGGTGATTTCTCGTTCTTGTTCTTCCCTTCGTATGGCAGCTGCTTCTCTTTGCTGCTCACGTTCAATCTTGGCCAGCTCTAGTTTAAGTTTCATCGTTGCCAAGTCAGTTTTATCTGCAATATAGTAAGTTTCATGAGTTTCAGAGTCTATCTTACCTTGCTCTAAATAGTAATCCAGCAACAGGTTGTGTAGGTCATTTTTGTTGGCTTGGTAGGGAACTTCTAGTTGATACTCATGTGCAAGAGTTTGTAATTCAGTCCTCTTGGCACGACTTAAAGTCCCTATTTCACCTGCTGGATTTGCACGGAAAGCTTGGAGACGAAACATGGTGAAATTAGCAAATAAAGGTACACGAATATTCAATAGTGAATGTCAGAAACAGGACAACGTGGCAACTGGTACCTATCCTGTGAGATCTTTAACAATTAAAGTTAAGTAAAAGATGTTAAATGATTAATTTTAAATCAAGGGCGCAGGAAATCTTGTACCCGGTACTCATGTAAGAGGATAAGGGCAAGAAAATCCTACTAACAAATGAAACAGAGTTTCGAAAACAAATGAAACAATAAATTGCCTCAAAAGTAAAATTGGTAGTCCAAGGATGTAGGCATACCTTGCCAAGTCTCTATAGGACATAAAGCAAGTTTTTCCTACTGAATTTAATATGATACTTACAGAATTAACGAACTTTTGTGCTCTGAAAAAGTAAGCTAATTCCCTACCGTTGTATGTATCATCATCTCTGACTGACGTGTAGGGGTGCGAGGTGTCAACTGGTGACGAGAACTGCTGCTGAGGTCCCAATTCAGCAACTAAAGTTCGAGCTAGAGGAACTATGGCCCTCTTTGTCCTCCTACAGTCAGATTGCAGAAGATTGGGTACTCTTGACCCGGGGCAGACCACAGTACCAGGGTACCAATATGATGATCTGTCAAAATGAGAAATATCCAAGGGATATTTGAGATGGTAAACACGAGTAATAACACGGAGGGAGAGATGACCAATTAAGAGTATGACTGCGGCCTACAGTCACCACGTAATCCAAAGTTGTCTCACCTTCACTATATGTTACTCCCGTAATGCACAATACACCGCACCATATAAAAATGAAATTAAATATGAAAAATAGTAAAAGCTACGTTAACAAAGTTAAATACGCTTACCATAAATTACCACTTGGCACCAGTACCTGAGTGAAGCTCCTAGGACAGGCCCCCATATAATATGTGACGGTAACGCGTTGGTGTCCAAAGCTAGGGGTATGGCCTCGTCACATAGTATAAAAAAAAATAGAAAATCTGGAACTTCGTCTGTGGTAAGGTAAGGAGAAGACACACAAAACACAAGTAAACTTTAACAATGGACTTTTAATTACGTTAAATAAATCAAAACATGAATAAAATGGACTTACAAATTCGTATAATAAAATCAATCAATCAAAATAATAAGAATAATTAAATGACACAATGAAAAGTTACGTTAAGACAAGTGAGCAAAATAACAAGAAGTGCAATATACAAGTAAATGAGAGGTGCGGGAATATTGGCTTTAAGCTATCACCTCTCTCAGTACACGTACGCCAAAGCTTACGTCTAGCAGGGAGAAGTGTTAACTGTGTGAAAGCACTGAATATTCTGAGGACTGAGGTCGTGGCGGCCCCAGACATCAAGTAGTATGGTGGGCGAGTGCAGTTGCAGCCAGACCGGCGACCAATCAGCGAGGAGCCGGCAGCAAGACGGGTAGTTTGGCGGTTTGAGTCTGAGCAGGTGTCCCTGGCTGCATACGTTTTGCGCTCTGGCAAACCTTGCTGGTGTTGTTGTCATTGTTGGACATTTCTTCCATAGTAGTTTTATATAGATGTATCGACGTATTTGTGGAGGGAAGAGCAGACTCAATCTCTTGAAGGAGATTATTGTCACTATATATATATATATATATATATATATATATATACACACACACACACACAAGAGTTGTTACATCCTTGTACACTCACTAGTAAGCGTAGCGTTTCGGGCAGGTCCCTGGAATACGACCCCCACGAAGAATCGTTGTTACAACCAAGTACACATTTTACTGTTGAGTTAAACAGAGGCTACAGTTAAGGATTTGTGCCCAGTAAATCCTCCCCGGCCAGGATACGAACCCATGACAATATATTTTACTAATCTAAGTAGTCTTAACACCTAGTAACATTGTACTGAATGTCTACCAATCGATTACAAGACTATAAATAATAAACCCTCGAGCTTGTGTAGGAAACGATTTGTGGGAATTTAATATCTACAGTCCACTTTAAATTCATACAGTCCGCTATAAATAAACAACGTAAGAAATAAATATATATATAAATTAATAAATATTCAGGGTCAGTGGCTTGGGGTTTCTGTACCGCCACCCAAATTGCTGTCCCGGCCTTCCTGTCTTCCTCCTCAGCATTAGATGACCTGGTTAAGGAAATTCTACCTGACACCCTGAGTGATGTAGCGGGGATACAGGACCCCCACTACACGGAATGCGACATGAAATGGGGTGCCATGGCAGACCCAGCACTCAGACCAGCCATGTCGAAAGCCAAGAAATAATCCAGCTGGGACAGTCCCATTGTAGACAAACAAGCCACAGCTTTGCTGGAGGCAGCAACATCCCCCAGTGATCGTGCACTCCTCACAGCTGTGAAGGCTCCCCAGGCAGGGGACTTCCTTTTGGCAGTCCCTATGTCTGTGATAATCACATGTCTTAATCCGCAGGAGCTCCGTAATGCAGTCGCTCGCCGCCTTGCTGCCCCTATCCACACTGTTCATAGGAGTATTTGCGGCGAGGCAGATGCTGACGAATATAGATTGCATGGCCTGCACTGTGGAAAATCTGGTGGTTGGCACACTAGACACGACGAAGTCAATGACATCATTAAAAGAAGCCTTGCCTCTGCTCAGTGTCCAGCGGAGAGAGAGCCCCGGAGCCTATTGAACCGTGACTCTGTTAGCTTTACCGGTCGACCAGACGGAATCACACTGCACCCATGGAAGGGTGGCAGACAGTTGGCGTGGGACTATACTTGCGTACCCACCCAGACCACCACATACATCAACCTCTCTGCCGGCCAAGCAAGAGCCGCCGCGACACACAGAGAAAGAGACAAGTCAGCCAAGTACAGGGAATTAGATCATCGGTACAACTTCGTTCCAATACGTTCTGAGACCCTAGGCCCATGGGGAGAGAGTGCAAGAAGGTTTCTTAAGGATCTTAGTTCCAAGCTCATTGACACTACAAGAGACCCTAGAGCAGCAAGTTTTGTCTTTCAGCGCCTCAGTGTCGTGATCCAGAGGGGAAATGCTCGCTGCGTCCTTGGTTCCTGTCCGGCGTCGGAGGAGTTCGAGGAAATCTACAGCCTCTAGGAAGCGAGCTTTTTCTTGTGTCCTCTCAATGTTCATTTTTTGTATAAAATCAGATATGTAACTGTATAACCTTGCATAATAAAGTATGCAAGCCCATTGCAATAATAATGCATAATAAAGTGTATAAAGCCCATTGCTACACCATAAAAAAGAGGGGTGGTAGGAGAAGCGAACACTCATATTTATTCAGAGTTAAATGACAAGTTTTTCTCTGAATGCTCTGTGTTCCCTTCTTTGAGGCTGTGGGTCCCTATAATTGCACCAGAGGTGGTACCCCCCTAAATTAATAAATTGTAAATAAATAAATCCCACGAGTCAGTTTCCCTATATATTTAACTTTAATAACAACTTAGGACAGAAGCTAATCATGCTGACAGATTTCCAAATAAAATCACTTATTTTTAATATATTCCGAAAAAAAGACTTATTAAACCTTTTTCAATCTAAGATTGTCAAAGGCACTGATTAAAATAGATATGTAATAAAACTTAAAATCATAAAAACAACAGAAAGGAATAGCCATATCAATATGAAACCATATAAAATGGTTGAAAGACAGATTGAGATTAGATACTGCAACAGGTAGAATTATGAAGTGAGCACGATATGAATTCAGACTAGTAAAAAATGTTCTCATATGTAAGGAATTCGTATATTCTAGAACTGAATCTTTTTATAACGACATTAAATGCATTATTCGTTAGATTGACATAGTGATTGTGTCAACAATTTTTATATTATCCGCATCAGCACAAGGTACGAGTATACTAGTAGCATAGATGTTATTTGAGCAATTAAACTATTTGCCTTCACTTAACCTGACATTAAAAGCATTGTTTAATATTTAGTGACACACGAAAGGGCAATCACTTAAGGTACCTCACAAACACCGGTGAGCCAACGTGCTGAAAAGTTTTTATGCTTATTTGTATATTTCTATTTTTTGTTTGGTGTCTATGTATAAATAAATGTACATTTATTTTTTCAAACTCTCTACTCACATTGCTCCATTCGGAGCAGTGTGTAAGCGCTCGACGAATATCAGCACTGAGAACACTGGTTTTGTATCTTTGGGGGCACTCACTTCTACCGTTCAGGCATAATCCTATGTTGGTGGGCTTGGTATATACGTTGGTGCTTAAAGAGGTTCCTGTTTTTGTTATTAGTACATCCAAGAATGGCAGACTGTTATTTTCACTATTTTCATGTGTAAATCGGAGTACTGACTCTCTCTAGATGGCTTTTTAGATCAATTAGTTCGTCTGAGTCTTTTACTATGACGAATATGTCATCTACATAACGACAGTATACAGTTGATTTTTGTCTGCTATTGAAGACTGTCTTCGATGGTTCCCATATAAAAATTAGCAAATAACACTCCTAATGGGGAGCCCATTGCTACTCCGTCTATTTGTAGATACATGTCTCCTTGTGGACTGACGAAAGGGGCTTCCATTGTACATGCCTCGAGAAGACTCTTCAAGTGTGGCTCGGGTATGTCTAATTTGGGGGTGCTCTCGTGTCTGTATACTCATTCTAGAATAATTTCCATGGTGGTGTCGACTGTGACGTTGGTAAATAGGGATTTGACGTCCAGGGAAGCAATGATTTCATCGGGCTGTGTAGTTTTGATTAATTCTAGGAAATCTGCTGATGACTGTCCACTATAGTTGCTTGGAGTGTATGGAGTCAGGAATTCGTTAAGTCTTTTTGCCAGGTGATAGGTTGGAGTTGGTATTTGGCTGATTATTGGATATAAAGGGTTACCTGGTTTGTGTGTTTTAACATTGCCATAGGCATATCCTAAGCCATAGTCGCCTTGGAGTTTAGTGAAAGAACACTACCATTCTTTGTGAGGATTGCAGTAATAGTTTTGCTCACTTTGCATTTAAGGTCTTCCACAGGGTACCTCGTGGTTCGTTGAAGTTTGGTATCATTACTAAAGATGTCGCTATTAATATTTAATTATGCTAATTATGGAGGCAATGATTCCATCGGGCTGTATAAAAATTTACTCAGCCCGATGGAATCATTGCTTCCTTGGACGTCGAATCCCTATTTACCAACGTCCCAGTCGACACCACCATGGAAATTATACTAGAATGAGTATACAGACACGAGAGCACCCCCCAAATTAGACATACTCGAGCCACACTTGAAGAGTCTTCTCGAGGCATGTACAATGGAAGCCCCTTTCGTCAGTCCACAAGGAGACATGTATCTACAAATAGACGGAGTAGCAATGGGCTCCCCATTAGGAGTGTTATTTGCTAATTTTTATATGGGAACCATCGAAGACAGTCTTCAATAGCAGACAAAAATCAACTGTATACTGTCGTTATGTAGATGACATATTCGTCATAGTAAAAGACTCAGACGAACTAATTGATCTAAAAAGCCATCTAGAGAGAGAGTCAGTACTCCGATTTACACATGAAAATAGTGAAAATAACAGTCTGCCATTCTTGGATGTACTAATAACAAAAACAGGAACCTCTTTAAGCATCAGTGTATATACAAAACCTACCAACATAGCATTATGCCTGAACGGTAAGAGTGAGTGCCCCAAAAAATACAAAACCAGTGTTCTCAATGCTTATATTCGTCGAATGCTTACACAGTGATCTGAATTGGAGCAATGTGAGTAGAGTGTTTGAAAGAATAACTCCGGTATTGAAGAACAATGAATATAGCAATATAGAAATAAACACCGCTATAAGAAGACACCTGGACCGAGTGTACAATCCTGAACCTAGAACAGAAACCACAACACCTCCAATAAAATTATATTACAAATCAACTATGCACAGTGAACATAAAAACGAAGAAAGAATTATGAAGGAAATAATTCGTAAAGGAGTAAAAAGCACTATTCCTAACCAAAACATAGACCTGATGATATTATTTAAAACAAAGAAGACTACCGCCCACCATATTTCAAACAGCCCGAAGCTGACGGAGAACCTTTACAGCAGTCAAGCGTTGTATACATGTACACTTGCCCCCACGAATGATGTAACCTTCAATCTAAGTACATAGGTATGACGTCGACCAAGCTGACGAGGCGCTTGACCTGTCATCTTCAATCAGGTGCCCCTAGGAATCACTTGAGACAAGCCCATGACATCACTCTAACAAGAGAAATGTTGAATAAAAACACTTGTAAAATATATAAACCCAAGATGTAAGAAGATTACAAAGTCTTGAAGCAATCCACATAAGAATAGATCAACCTACTATGAATACCCAAATCACGGAACTATTTACTCTACCCACCTCGAGAGTAAGAACAAGACCGGAATATAACGATGGCAACACAGAAGACACGCTCAACATAATAGGCCTATTACACCCGATTAAACTTTGTATGTGATAATAGCCAGATTGAAGATAACAGGTCAAACGCCTCGTCAACTTATTCGACGTCATACCTATGTACTGAGATTTAAGGTTACATCCATCGTGGGGCAGGTGTACATGTATACAACGCTTGACTACTGTAAAGGGGTTCTCCGTCACCTTCGGGCTGTTTGTAATAAGGAGGGCGGCAGTCTTCTTTGTTTTTTAAAATATGATCAGATCTATGTTTTGGTTAGGATTAGTACTTTTTACTCCTTTACGGATTATTTCTTTTAATGCTCTTCCTTCTTTTTAATGTTCACTGTGATTTGTAATATAATTTTATTGGAGGTGTTATGGTTTCTATTCTATGTTCAGGATTGTATCATCGGTCCAGGTGTCTTCTTACAGCAGTGTTTATTTCCGTGCTGCTATATCCATTGTTCACCAATACCTGAGTTATTCTTTCAAACTCTCTACTCACGTCGCTCCATTCGGAGCAGTGGGTAAGTGCTCGACCAATATAAGCAGTGAGAACACTGATTTTGTATCTTTGGGGACACTCTTACCGTTAAGGCATAATCCTATGTTGGTAGGTTTAGTATATAAACTGGTGCTTAAAGAGGTTCCTGTTTTTGTTATTAGTACATCCAAGAAAGGCAGACTGTTATTTTCACTATTTTCATGTGTAAATCGGAGTACTGACTCTCTCTCTAGATGGCTTTTTAGGTCAATTAGTTCATCTGAGTCTTTTACTATGACGAATATGTCATCTACATAACGGCAGTATACAGTTGGTTTTTGTCTACTACTGAAGACTCTATTTTCGATGGTTCCCATATAAAAATTAGCGAATAACATTCCTAAAGGGAAGCCCATTGCTACTCCGTCTATTTGTAGATATATATATTCTCCTGCGGAATGATGAAAGGAGCTTCCTTTATACATGCCTCGAGAAGGCTCTTCAAGTGTGGCTCGGGTATGTTTAATTTAGGGGTGCTCTCGTCTCTGTATACTCTGTCCAGTATCATTTCTATGGTGGTGTCGACTGGGACGTTGGTAAATAGGGATTCGACGTCCAGGGAAGCAATGATTCCATCGGGCTGTGTAGTTTTGATTAATTCTAGAAAATCTTCTGATTATTGTCCACTATAGTTGTTTGGAGTGTATGGAGCTAGCAGTTCGTAATGTCTTTTTGCCAGGTGATAGGTTGGAGTTGGTATTTGGCTGATTATTGGGCATAGTGGGTTACCTGGGTTGTGTGTCCTAACATTGCCATAGGCATATCCTAAGCCATAGTCGCCCTGGAGTTTAGTGAAATAAACACTACCTCTCTTTGCACTGATTGCAGTAATAGTTTCGTTCACTTTGCATTTAAGGTCACAGGGTTCCTCGTGATTCGTTGAAATTTAGTGCCATCACTAAGGATGTCGCTAATTTTACTCATGTATTCTTGGGTAGGAATCAACACAAATGCTGAGGTCTGGTCGGTTTTTCTTATTGTTACATCTTCCAGATCTTTTAGTGGTTTCGCTGCTTCTTTGAATCGTGGGGTTAAGATTGTTGATGAAAATGTTCCTTTTTTTTCCCCCGCTACTGTTAGTAGTTCAGCCTGATGTGCGTCAGTAGTGAGGACTATTTTGTTGTCTTCTAGCTTGTGGATGTCATCCAGAAGCATTTCGATATCAATGTGATTTTGATGCTTCTTTGGTTTAGATATGAATTGACAATTTAGACCAAGATTATGAGGTCTCGTTGGTCCTGGGTAAGATCATGAGAAATAAGTTTAATGTAGCCATCTTTTGGACGTGGGATCTTTAACTGTCCACCCTTTAAAAGTGTTAACTTACGGAGTATCTTCGTGTCTACACGAGTTTTGTGCTGTTGTTTCAGGTTAAATAGTTCGCTATTTATGGTTTGCTTAAGTTGGTTGGGGATGTCGTACTGGGTCCATTTGTTTAACTGATGTTCAGCTTGCTCTGTAAGGGTTTGGAGGGTTTCCTTCTTCGTGTTCAGTTGATGCCGTATGAGATCGTGCCTGTACCTATAGGTAAACTCTGCGTTGCGGACTGCTGGGTCATGTGGGTTTATATTGGTGTATACTGGCAGCAGGTTTTCTTGTATACATGTCTCATTAAATATGACAGAATTTTCTGTATTAACTATCTTCTGGTTTAGGGCTTCTATCCCTCTAACTAGTGTTCTTGCATCAGGGTTAAGTTGGAAGAGGAGTTCTTCAAAAGTCATGCTAGTTTTTCGACTGGGGCCGTATTACAGGCCAGTTTAAGGGTTTAAATCTCTCGCGGGTACACGGGATAAACATCGGCATTCTCAGGTAGGCCTCCAGTATACAGATACCATTCTGCGGAAAAGTTAAGGAAAAGTTAGAGACAATATACACCAGCTCCTATTTTGAGCAAAGCACAACTGTAATTTACCGAAACAAATTCAAGCATATTTTAATATGAAATGAGTAAAATTGAAGCGTTGTTAGATTAATCATATCACACTAAAGAATAGAACAAAAACCAACATACCATACGAAGATGCTAATGACACACATCTCTCAGTTTGTTTTACAATTCAGTTCTTGGATTGTTTTCCACAAAATTCCTGGATCAAAATAATTTCGTGTTGGGGAAACAATTAAATTCCAAACATTATTGGAAATGTGAAGTGTTTAGCATAGTTCTGTGTTTAATAATATCAGTGAAGTATGATACCTAAAAAATGACAATTAAGAGAGTTTTTTAGTTTAGTTCATTTATTATGCACCCCATACCCATCTTGTGGGCGGTAGTGGAAAGGGTTACAGAGGCACATAATGGGCTCAGGGACTGAACCCCACAATTCATTTAGCTAAGCAAGTTTCAATCTTGATGAGCTAGTTACAAAATTCAATACAAGTCGTCACATCAACAATGGGTTCGAGATCGATCACATGTACAGTTTCTAAATTAAGCAACTGACATATGTGGAGAGCTAGTGTCACAATTTACATGTTTGTCCTGTACACCGCCCCCCATCCAGTGGGCAGCGGTGGATAGGTTACAATCACTTAGTTACTACCTACAGTTTGCAAACTGGGGATAATTGGCTAAAATTTCTGGTAGCAGATAATTTTGAATGAAATATTTACACATCGCTGGAACATTGGTTATAGAATTGTCTATAAATTCACGTATCTTTTCGCACTCCATCACATAGTGACGGAGGGTGTGCGAATAATTTTGTTGACACAGTTTACATTTGGTCAGGTCTACATCAGCAGATAATGAGAATTCCCAAAGATACTTCTAACCGAGTCTAAGCCGAGCAGTAGTAACATATAGAAGTCTCATGATTTTATTGGATGATCCATAGATGTGTGGCTCCTCTTGCATGATAGTAATTAAGAGAACAGCCTAATAAAGATAGACACGAAAATAAAAGATGTAGAAAGTCTTGATCAACAACAACAGAGAAAGGAAGACACAGGGAGCAAATGCTGAAAATGAAAGTTAGGTGAGGAATTCGAAAACATTATCAATACTGTAGTTCTATAACAATGCAGTGTAAGGGTGTTTGTGCCTATCCTTTGATTGTTGCCGCCGAAGGCGGCTAGTTTATTGTGCACCCCATACTCATCCTGTGAGCGGTAGCGCAAAAGCATTACAGAGGGCACAAAAGGTCTTTATCAGACCTCATCTTAGATTATTACATAAACAATTTCTTCAATCCTTCACACCTTATAGATACAATGTCAGCTAGTTACAGAGAAAGTGCTATTACAAGAGCTACATCTTTACAGTAAGTCATCATACATTAATGGTAGGTCTTATCGTTAATACATAATAGTTTGGCCAATGGGGATATTACAGAGTCATAGGGGAGCTTCTGTTTATTATTAGTCCTCACAATACACTACTTGTTTCTGAATCTCATATGTCGTTCATCTACTGGAAGCAAAATGTGGGTACAGTGCAAGGATTTCAGGTAATTTATCCATGGTAATAAGATAGGTTGCCATATCATACAGAGTGAGCTTAGATCCATCTCTAAAAGGCTCTATTTTACAACAATCCAAGATATAGTGTTCGAGTGTGTGTCCCTGCCTATGTCCACACACTTTACACTTTACTTCATCTAGATCCCTATACAAGCCCAACTGCCAGAGATACTTGTAGCCAAGTCTTATACGAGCTGTGACAACATCTATTAGTCTACTGACTTTGTTACTTGCCCCATACACATGTTTTACTTCACACATTTCATTGTGATGAACAATGGACCTACTAGTTCCAGTTTGCACTGTTCTACTTTCTTCAAATCCATCTAGGAGTTCTCGTCTAATGACATTTTTTAAGGGACCTATTTGATAACTCAAGATTCCATTCAATACTGTCTTTATTTACTGCAGCCTTAGCAAGGGCGTCAACTTTGTCATGTTCCTGCATGCCAATGTGAGAAGGAATCCACAACATTTTTATATTTACCCTCTTGCTAAGTATTCTTACATATCTACCTCTAGCTTCCAAGACAAGCACGTTATTACTTGATTGCAAACTGTTTATTGCTCGTAGTGAGGATAGGGAGTCAGAAATAATTAAGCTGTCTACTTCAGTGTTGTCAATAATTTCGAGTGCTACCAGTATCGCTACCAACTCGGCCTGCATTGTGGACGCCCAGTTACTAATTCGGATATTTCTTTGAATTGTGCTGCCATCGGGCTGATGAGCAATAACAGCACTTCCTGCCCTCCCTGTAGCTGTATTGAGTGATCCGTCAGTGTATATGGTTTGTGCAATGTTGTTTTCAGCTTGTATATTGTGAATGTGTTCTATGGTGCTTAATTTAGCAGCAAGCTGAGCATGAGGGTTGCTTGTGATTAGTTTCTTGGTGGGGTATGCAGGGGTCAGGATGTCAAAAGGTACTATCTGCCAGGGTGGAAGGAAGTGCTGTACTCTTTCATCTGTATATACATCGTGCAGTCCCATCATTTTAATATGAGTGGCAGTTCTTTGAATCCATTTAGACTCGCTAGTTCCATTTCGTATGTGTTCTAACAGTGCAAATGACACAATGTTGTTTTTGTTACCACGCAGCAGCTTTAGTCCCATCATAAGATTAATGTCAAATATTCTATCTCGAATGCTAAGTATATTTAATTCTTTCCGCATGTTGAGAACTTTGGTAGTTATAGGACAGCCAAGTATAATTCTGAGTGCTTCATTTTGCATTTTTTCCAGTCTATCAATACTTTTGCCATTCTGCAGGACCAAAGCTGGTGCATGATAGTCTATCAGAGACCTTATATACGCTAAATACATCATTCTTGCTATTCTAATATTAACACCATATTTCGGGCTGTACCCCACTACAGTTCTGAGAGCCTTGAGTCTGTCTCTACATTGTTGATGTAACTTATTAACTGCAGTTGAGGTACAAGGGACAGAGACTCCAAGGTATTTGAAAGAAGAGACATAGTCTATTGGTATGTTGTCTATCTTAAGTTTTCGTGGTCCACTTTTGCGGTTGCCAATTTGTCTGTTAAATACCTTAGTTTTAGCAGCGTTGATTACAAGACCAAGGCTCTCACAAGCTGTATGTATACAATTTAAGACTGTTTGCATTTCGCGGTGGGTTTTAGTATGCACAAGGATGTCATCTGCATAGCTGATAGTGATGTTTGCCGGACTAGTTGGGATTGATTTTAATAAAGCATTAATTAGAACATTAAACAAGGTAGGACTAAGTACTCCTCCTTGTGGGGTGCCTAGTTGCATTACTTTAGTTTCTCTTTAACTCTATACAATAATCTATTAGCACCATTCTCTCAAAGGTTTTGCACATGCAACTGGTCAGTGAGATGGGACGGAAAGCATCAGGTTGTCCAGGCTTTGGTACAGGTACCGTAAGACTGGTGGTCCATGATACAGGCAACTGCCCAGTGACATAGCTGGCATTAAACAATTCTAATAATGGGTTACCGGGTACACGATGTAGGATTCTTAGAATATCATAGGTGATACCGTCCTCACCAGGAGCAGTGCTCCTGCCCCTGGAGAGGGCTGCATCCAATTCATAATCTGTATATGGAACATCACATTCATCATGTTGCTTGCTCAACATGAAATTTATGAGAGCATTTCTGTCTGTGGACCTCTCCCGCAATTTCTCCCTAGTGCTAGCTGGTAACATTCCAAGGCTGGAAACCTGAGCCCATTTTGCAATTAACTGATTGGCTTTCTGTAGCGGGTTAGGGTGTGAAACTTGTCTACTATTTTTACCAATAATTTTTTTTATGCCTTTCCAGGCTTTGCCCAGGGGAGTATGCAGGTTAAGTCCACTAACAAAACCCTCCCATTCATTTTGTCTCAGTTCAGTCATTCTCTCCCTTGCCGCTGCAAGCGCGGCCTGAAACAGTTTTAACATTTGAGGAGTTCTAAGGCTCTTATATGCTTTACCTGTCTGTCTAGCAATTGATTTAAGCTCTTTCAGTTTAGCATCATCATAGTACTGGTTGTGTCTGACCTGTTTACCAGTACTTCTTTTTGTTTGGCGTAACTCACTATTTTTGAGGGCCTCATAGGTATTATTTATGAGGTCATCATAAATCTGTTGTACATTCTCAGGCTCATAATTGTTATACCAATGTTCTATGCTGTCTATAAAGAATTTTTCTTGCTCTTTCCTTACTGTTAGCCTGCGTCTACTCAGCTTAGTGCCAGGTAGGTCAACATTAGCCACGTGTATGTTAGCTGTTATGGCTAAATGGTCAGACATTAAGTCATCCATAATATCAGTCTCATGAGTTGTGTATGACAGGTTAAAGCCAATGCACCTATCTAGGACTCCTCCATATATTTGCGTTGGTTGATTCTTACTGATAATTTGAACATCATCATATGCATCGAGAAGTGCCAACAATCTTCTCCCGTTGGTGTTTGTAAGTTAATCCCCTAATTGTTTGTGTTTAGCATTTAAATCCCCAATTAATATTGTAGAATCAGTATGTGCAAAACTAGGTAGGTCAGTATACTGGAAGAGGCCAGTAGGTGCATAGGCATTCAAAACATTAAGTGTAGAGTTACCAACGTGTACCCGGATACCATGATATTGAAACCCCTCTCGTTGTAGGGCGGAGAGTGGCTCATGCGGCAGGGATTTTTTAACATACATAAGACACGTATTTTTTGATCTGGGATTATAACACTGATAACTAGGAAAATTCTGCGGGGTTTTACCTGCGGGAGTTAGGGTTTCCTGGAGGCAGACAATATCTATGTCTTCAGTCATAACCTTATGATGGAGATCAGAATACCGTTTTCTAAGAGAAGCAATATTCCAACTGAGTATCTTGATGACACTGTACTTGTTCTTATGAGATTCAGAGGCCGCCATTGTTCTTTTGTACTTTATCAGTCTGCAGTTTCATAAAAGCAAGTATGTCTACATACCGGTTGTAGTGCTTTATTACAGCTTCTTTTTCCTCTTCAGTCAGCACATCACCTGTCACCATTTCTTTAAATGTGTCACGGCGGAACCATCTGGGATGTGGCGTGCGCGGCCCGAGGCAGGCATCCACGTCCAGTTGAACTTCGTCACTATCACTACAAGCGTCACTGGTTTCACTTTGTTCTTTACCACAATCACTTTCAACATTTCCACTACTATTTTCCTTCAAACAGAGTTTATTAGACCCGGTATCAACATCTTGATCGTCATCACCATTAAAGTTCTCACCCTCAGTGTCACTACGTTCATCATCAGGATCAGTTGCGCCATAATACACATCGACAGCACTATGCGTTTCTACGTGGAATAGTTTACCTCTGTTCATAGCGCACTGCGTTGATGAGGCTGGGGTGTGGGGAGCCGTGGTGGGAGAGCCCAGCTGGTGTGAAGGCTGGGACACCCCCTGCTGGGGTCTCCCCTGGGGTACTGGCCGCATGGGAGCACATGGTGTTACCCCAGGTTGGTGTGGCCTGCACTCAGTTATTAATACTCTCACAGTGTCCTGAAGAGTGGTTATCATCGTCTTTTGGTGCATGATTTCCTTATTTTGTTCGGTTATCTGCTTGGTCAGGTTTTCCACAATTTTGTTTTGTTTTTCTACTGTATGCATAAGCTCACTAATTTTCTGTGCCTGATCCAGGCCCCCCGACCAACATGAATTGGTAGGGCCTACAACTGTGTCACTCGAGCTACTAGCCGTGGCGTTGGAGTGGTTGGGTAAGGGAGGGGAGTGTGATGGAGTGACCGGTGGGGGCACAGCAGATGAGCCAGGGTGGTTACTGGCGCCCCCAGCTGGTGTACCCCTGGCAGCCCGTCTCGGCGGGAGTGAGGTACAGTCCCCATGCCAGGCGGGAACTCCCTCCATGTGACAGTTTGCACACCTCAGTTTTAGTGCACCACCCTTTTTAGCATCACACACAGACGTTGCATGCTTTCTGGCACAGTGGCCACACCGCTCAACATTCCAACAGTTCCTTGCAACATGATTCCACCGTTGGCACTTGTAACACCTGCGCCTGGGAGGGGTGTAAATCTTCATTGTTAGTTGCCGATAAGCACTTGGAACAGTAAATCTTTCCGGCGGAGTCTCTTCGCTGGTCCAGTTGGCGAGAATAGTCTCTCTGCCCTTAGTTCTTTTCGCATTGAAAATATATTCATGCTGCTCTACCAGTGTGTGATCCTGGTAGAGGTCCAGACCAAAAATGATGACAGGTGTCCTGTGGGTATGAGCAGGCGGTGGTGGTTTCCTCATTGTTATACCAGCAAGCTCTTGAGTACAGAAATATTGCACCATCTCATCAGTACTGTTCATACGAACATGGTTTGCATGTCTATTCGCCAACCAATACCCACCACCAGGGTGTTTTTTTGGCTGCCTCAGCCAACCATGCATATTTTGCTGCAGTTTCCGTGCCCGAGGGAAACTGCAGGTTGGTTCTTTTCTTCTCATGGTTACGATTTATGATATTTTTGACTCCTTGTGTCTTCCTCCGGGACGATACAGTTGTCCAAGGAGTTTCGTCACTATCAGGCTCCTCCTGTCTAGCATTTGAGTCCACTGTGAAAGATACCATGCTTGTATCTTCCTCGTGTAGACCACTTGATGTACTAGCACTCTGGTGTGAGGCCACTGAGGCAGCACCTGCCTTAGAGGCAGCACCTGCCTTAGAGGCAGCACCTGCCTTAGAGGCAGCACCTGCCTTAGAGGCAGCACCTGCCTTAGAGGCAGCACCTGCCTTAGAGGCAGCAGTCGCCATGCCTCGAGTGTCGCCTGGGCAGGTTCACAGCTGCACACAGCACGAACCACAGAGTTACACATCAACCACACAGCAAAGGGACTCCAATCATATCGCACGATCAGAAGGAAAGATTCACACACTGTTTATGCATACAGAAGCACTGCTAAGAGGCGGGGCACGAGGAGTTAGGCCTCTCTGCTCCACATAGGCGCGCTTGTTTTCAAGGTCACTCAGTCCGAGCTAAGATTCTTGCCAAATGTATCATTTTGTCACATGTGTAGCTCCTTAATGTGCACAAACACCTTCTGTATACAGTGTAATAAAACTAACCACTGAAAAGTTATATATAACACTAACCGTACCGTAGTATTAATATCAGGTAGAGAGGTGTGAATAAGCTGCAGATACACTTGGCAGCGCTGTGGTGTGTACCTGGCAGCAAGCGTTGTGCTGGCCTCCACCCCTCACACACACACACACACGAAATATATGAATCAGCAAAATTATAAATTAAATATGCAATCTGGTATGCACATGACTTGAAACTGGAGTTATGTAAATTAATTGGATCAGGTAAAGCATAGTAAATTTTATCATAAAACTGAGAACTGTAAATTTCATGAAAATAATTACACAAGTATACAACACTCAACATGTAGTACAATATGATACTTAATAATGGATAAAATGTAGAAAAATATACACAAAAGAATTAACATGTAATGCAGAACATGTAGCAATAAGGCATCAGGAATTTAAAACAAATTAACTTTCTGTAAATGTGTAAATAATAATAATAATAATAATAATAATAATAATAAATAAAAAAAAAAAAAAAAAAAAAAAAAAACTGTGGAAAGAATACAAGAATATTCTGCAATGTTATAGCAACTGCTGTAATTAGCTTATAATAAAGTTATAGAGTACAGTACTATAAACACAGATACTGTAACATTTAATATAAAATGCTAAAGGAAACTTCAGATTAAGGTCTGGGGAAAACATAAAATTTGTCTATAATGCACTTCAACTGCTGAAAAAACAATATTATTTATACTTAATACACTGCACCAGAATGTACTTGGAATCACTTAACATAACATTACTAATGAACAATGGAACTTGTAGCACCAAACACCACAAAAAGGAATTGAGTGAGGAATGGGCAGCTAATTCCTCTTATCAAGTCACTGGAGGAAAGAATATTTGATATACAGGGTTATTTCCTTATTAAATCGCAATTATTGTATAGCACAGAGTGTACCAGCTGTAGTTTACTTAGCTTCGGGCTGTGGTATCCTCAGAACAACTTTGGCTATCGTGAAAAACAATCCATGAGGAGTCGTGTGGGGAGGGGGGGGAGGTGAGTGGCGGCGTTGTTTACATCCGGAGGCGATCCTGGCGTCGGTTTCCTGAACCTGGGCTGACGTCATGGACTGCTGTGACGTCATGGGCTGCCGTGACGTCATGGGAGGACGAGGGAGACGATTACAGAAACGAAGAGTACAGATGAATGTTGTTTGTAGAAAATACTCCATCCAGTGAGCAGTACACTTCAAAAGGCGCTGGAGTTGACACTCAGCGGCGATAACAGTAGCTAGGGAGCACCAACGAAAATCTGGGCGAGTAGGCTGCAGCGTCTCTGGACGTTTGAAATTCAAAATGGCTGGGTGAAGCTGGCCTTTCCTCCTCCCTGGATGAAATAATGTTCTTGTTGGAAATAACTGCCTTACTGGGAGACGTTGACCTAGAGCAATAGTTGTCTGGTAGGACCCTGGACTAGTAAGATTATCGATGAAAGCAAGTGTTGCTGTGGTAGGTGGCTTGTGCTTGCTATGGCGTCGTGAGAGGCACACGAGGGGAGGTTTTGCTTGAGAGATATCCCTCCCTGCTCACCAGTATTGTGTGTTCCTCTTTCCTTTTTGTTTGTATTGTTACTTCCTTTTGTGTAGGTCTTGCTTAGGGTCTTGGAGTAACACACACATGTACTTCTTGGTATTATTACTTGAGGTAGGATAAATATCAGTACACAAGGTCCTGTACGTCCTGCCTCTAGCGTTGTCTGAGAGGAACTGTGTGCCTATCCTGGTGCTACATATCCTTCGTAGCTTGGTGCCTTCATTGATAATTACTTTCTTGTGCCTATCCGCCTACTCTTCTTCAGTAGCCTCATCCACGGAAAATATATAGTGTAATATGGAAATGTGGATCTAGGAATTAGTAATAAAGTGAGTGAGTACCATTGCAAGCCGGAAATTTGGCAGAAAATTTCTTGTAAGAATACAAGCAAAGAATAAATCAGTGTTATAAATCGAGTAACTGGAAACTGGTGACATCAACCTGGGACAACAAGAGGTCACCTGTACCGACCAGGGACCAGCTTCGCTACACCACGCTAAGTACCTGCCATAAAGTTTGAACAAAGTAACATACATAATATTACAAATATACGGTATACATATAATATTAAAAATATTAAATATATAAATATATACATATCATTTTATAAAGAGTTAAAAGGACTGACATCAACAAGTGATCCATACAGTGAAGCACAAGTACAATACATCAGACAATGGAGAGGTGTGGAGAGTGTTCGGGAGTATTGGGAAGACGTAATGTAGGCGTCAAGTGTTGCATCTATAACATAAGATTTCACCTGGGCTGTGCAGAATTATCTCCAGGATGCACAAAAAGGCAAGGAATTTACTGGGTTAGCAAATATGACAGATGACAGATGGAGAATATAACTAAACTGAAAAACCTCTCCGAGTCACAAAGATTATCATTCACAGAAAAGCTACCAGTGATATATGCGGACTGGGAAAAGACAACATTGGATAACGACCAAAACTCAGGAACAGATAGTTTAGAGAACCGCAGCAGTAGTGTGGAGGAAGAGGGTGTTGTGGTAAAATAACAGCAATATTACAGAGCCAGGTAATATAAACAATGAGAGCAACAGTGAGACAGAGTGCATAAATGAAGGTATTGGGACGAAAGACGGAGATGGCTCCAATAAAGAGGTAGACAGGACAGACACAAGTATAAATACCTTGAAAAACGCAAAACCGGAACATATTTGGAAATTCTACGCTAAAGGAATATGCAAATATGAAAAATTAGGAGCAAAATGCAATTTTCTGCATCCTCGAAAATGCAGGAACATGTTGGCGAGGGGTACATGCCGTTTTGGAATAGGGTGTAGATACTTTCACCCTAAATTATGTCAATTTTCAATCAGGGACAAAAAATGCTACAATCTTCAGTGTCCGGAATTCCACGTGAGAGGTACAGAGCGTTATAGACGGGAAGATCAATATGACACTACTGGAATTTTTTTAGAGGAAGGCAGAAACAGTAGAAAATATAAGAGAGAGGAACAGTCAGATGGAACCACTACAGGATTACAGAGGGGAAGGGAGATACCCACAAGACTGGAATACAAATTATCAACAAACACACAGGTACTACACCACACAACACCCGTCCTACTACCAAAACTGGACGAATCACTTCCAAAACAACACACCCTGGACCTGGGTAGAGTGGGGGGAGAACTACCAAAGCCCACCAAATGTGATACGCAATGTGGAAAATCATTCATATTTGCAAACATACAAGGCTTGAAACCAAAATCAAGAAGTAAAGTTAAGTTCATAAATGGCCTCCTAATAGAATCGAACTCAATATTTGGTGCATTTACAGAAACCCACACAAAAGACCACATGGATAGTGAAATCTGGATTCCGAATTATAATTTATATAAATGTGACAGTAATTAGGTCAAGTGGAGGAGTAGGTCTGTATATTAAAGAGGAGCTGGCATGCACAGAGCTCCTGAACTCGTCCAATGAGGTGGTAGAGGCACTTGGAATCAAGGTAGAAAATATGATTCTACTTATTATTTTAATGTACAAACCGCCAGATGCAACAGTTGAGGAATTCACTCAACAGATCCACAAAATAGAGAATATCCTTGATAACCTAGCAAACCCAGTACCAGATATCATCTTCCTTGGAGACTTCGATCTACCCAGTTTAAAATGGAGAATAGTAAACAATAACATTAAAGCAGGAAATAAACCTGGAAATAACCAATCACAGGTCAGAGAACTACTGAGATTCTGTGACAAATTCTCGCCCAGTCAGCAGATTACAGAACCAACTAGGAACGAAAACACGCTGGACCTGATATTCACGAACAATGATGAGCTAATCAGAGACATTACTGTCTCAGACACTACGTACTCGGACCACAAGCTCATTGAAGTGCAAACTAATATTAATAACGGTACTAGGCCCAAGAGAAACAACAAGCGAGAAGGGCTATTCAATAAATTCAATTTTAATAATAAGAGAAATAATAATAAGACTGGGAGAAAATAAACAGGGAACTTACAAACATTCAATGGGAAAATGTTCTAAGAAATAAAAATCCTACACAAGGAATAGAAAAACTGACTTCTAATGCATATGAAGTCTGTATGAAACATGTTCCTTTGAGGAAAGCCAGAAAGAGGTCCAATGTAGAAAGAGAACGCAGACGACACTACAAAAGGAGAAAAAATAACGGAAATGCTTAAGCAGACACGACTCTGCATACAAAGAAGAAATAATTTAAACAGGGAGATTGAAGAAATCGAACAGAGACTGAAGCATTCCTATCAGACTGAAGAAAGACAACTATAACAGAGAGCAATTCAAGAAATAAAGAAAAACACAAAATATTTCTTCACATATGCCAAATCAAAAGCGAAAACCACTGCCAGTATTGAACCTATTCGTATTAGTGAAGGTACATACACTGAGGATGACAAAGAAATTAGTGAAATCCTAAAAAAGCAGTATGAGGACATGTTTAGCACCCCGATACTCAGCATGAAAGTGGAAGATTCGGACAATTTCTTTATGAATGATACTCAAACACCTGTAAATATAACTGATATCAACATGAGCATGGCAGATTTTGAAAGAGAAATTGACAATATGCCCTTGCACTCAGCCCTGGATCCAGACTCATGGAATTCAATATTTATAAAGAAATGCAAAGTGCCAGTAGCACAGGCACTCAGTATAGTGTGGAGGAAGAACTTGGACACAAGGGAGATACCAGATGCGCTTAAAGCAGCAGACATTGCCCCTCTACACAAGGGTGGTAGCAAAGCATTGGCAAAGAATTAATAAGCCCAGTTGCACTAACGTCCCACATAATAAAAGTATTTGAGAGAGTGATCAGGAGTCAGGTCACTAGATTCATGGAAACCAATGACCTCCACAATCCAGGCCAACATGGATTTAGAGCAGGAAGATCATGCCTCTCACAGCTACTTGACCACTATGACAAAATCACTGAGGCATTAGAGGAAAAACATAATGCAGATGTCGTATACACAGACTTTGCAAAGGCATTCGACAAATGTGACCATGGAGTGATTGCACACAAAATGAGGTCAATGGGTATAACTGGTAAAGTAGGGCGCTGGATACTCAATTTCCTGTCGAATAGAACACAAAGAGTAACAGTCAATCAAGTAAAATCGAGTCCGAGCGCAGTTAAAAGCTCTGTACCTCAAGGTACAGTCCTTGCACCACTGCTGTTCCTCATTCTCATATCAGATATAGACAAAAACACAAGTCACAGCTTCGTGTCATCCTTTGCAGATACAAAAATCAGCATGAAAATTACCTCTGCTGAAGACATTGATAAACTACAAACAGATATTAACAAAGTTTTCGATTGGGCAGCAGAAAATACCATGATGTTTAACGGTGATAAATTCCAGGTACTCAGATACGGCAAAAATGAGGATCATAAACATAATACAGGGTACAAAACACAATCGAATCTGCCCATAGTAGGAAAACAGCATGTCAAGGATTTGGGAATAATGATGTCCGACGACCTAAGGTTTAGGGAGCATAACCAAGCAAGTATTGCGTCAGCCAGAAAAATGATCGGATGGATTACGAGAACCTTCAAGTCCAGAGATCCCATCACAATGGTTGTACTCTTCAAATCACTTGTGTTGTCCCGTCTTGAGTACTGCTCAGTACTCACTTCCCACTTCAGAGCAGGAGAGATTGCTGAAATTGAGGGAATACAGAGAACATATACGGCACGCATAGACGAGATAAAACACCTAAATAATTGGGATCGTCTCAAAGCTCTCCAAATGTACTCACTAGAAAGGAGACGAGAGAGATATCAAATAATATACACATGGAAAATACGGGAGGGACAGGTCCCAATTCTGTACAGTAAAATAATAACGTACTGGAGTGAACGACATGGAAGAAAATGCAGAATAGAACCAGTGAAGAGCAGAGGTGCCATGGGCACAATCAGAGAACACTGTATGAACATCAGAGGTCAACGGGTGTTCAACGTCCTACCAGCGAGCATCAGAAATATTACAGAAACAACCGTGGACATCTTCAAGAGGAAACTAGATTGTTTCCTTCAAGGAGTGCCGGATCAACCGGGCTGTGGTGGGTATGTGGGCCTGCAGGCCGCTCCAAGCAACAGCCTGGTGGACCAAACTCTCACAAGTCAAGTCTGGCCTCCTCGGGCCGGGCTTGGGGAGTAAAAGAACTCCCAGAACCCCATCAACCAGGTATCAACCAGGTTGATACCATGATCCATGGTCCATGAACTAAACCAGTCGGGCGTATACATACCCACATGCATGCATAAATATAAACCACGTACATGCACAGTCAGGAACATGTATGTGGTTAGGTTGGTGCATGTCACAGTGCGTATTATAATACAAATCGGATGTTATAGAAATATACAAATATGCATAAAAACTTTTCAGCACGTTTGCTCACCGGTGTTTGTGAGGCACCATTAGTGATTGCCCTCCCGCTTCGCACTAAATATTAAACAATGCTTTTAAAGTCAGGTTAAGTGAAAGCAAATAGTTTAATTGCTCAGATAACATCTGTGCTACTAGTATACTCGTACCTTGTGCTGATGCGGAAAATATAAAATTGTTGATACAATCAATATGTCAATCTAACGAATAACGCATTTAACGTCGTTGATCCTAAAACGTTTGACCAGCTATACTAGAAATAAATTTATATAATTTTTACAAAGGTAGATTCTCCTCAGGTATGGTGGATGCAGCAGACACTGAGTATGAAACTATATACTCTTGTTTCTACAGGAATAAGATTCAACAGACGACATAATCAGAAATCAGTTAAGTTACAAATAATTGATTGCTTTATTAATTTATTCACACCAGATTTATATTTCCTTCAGCATTTATAATTAATCAAGTAATTGAATCATATTACAAAGTTTAGTTTTGTCATTCAATTATTTCAGACCTTTGCCTCATGCCTACTTAATTAACTTGCCTGGTTCATACTAACTGGCCTGTAATTGGTCTACTTTACGGATATCGCAAACACTAACTAGTGTATTTAAACTTCTTTATCTAATTGTGTGGTCATACAACGTACGGTGACTGGGAGTCTAATGAGTTTGGATAAAGAGTTGTAGAAAAAATTTATTTACCATGCATGTGTGCGTGTAAATCGCAAAATTAACACATGATAAATAACGTGATAAATTTTAATGACGAAGGAAAATGAAGCAATAAATTCCTTAAGTTCAACACATCAGAAGAAGAGTGAACATTACAATTCAATGGCGGAAGATATATAGACACGAAGTATACACGTGCAGTGATAATCAACGTCTGTAATATTGGTTCATGTACATAACAACATGAGGAAACAGCAGAAGGTGACAATTCTAATGAGATAGTAGTATTATTGATCTTACTCATAGCGGATTTTAAATGATCAATTAAAGGATTGATTGTGTGGGGGTTTTCTTTTTTGCTTTCACGCCTGCAATGCGTACGTCGCCAATGTATATGTGGCAGATGCTTCACGAAGCTGTCGGAATTAGCAGAATAGAAAATACGAGAGCAACCGTACAGGGCCTGGGAGCAAGGTCGAGTTAGACTCCTTGAGGGTCTCTTCTCAGACTAGCCTCACCTGGTCCTGCTCCACGTTGATCGTTGGAATCTCCTCAATGATTTAACACTTTAAGGGACTCCTAGGGTCCTCATCACATTTATAGTTTAGTGATTAATAGGCAACTCGGTGTTGCAGACACTTAGAGCTGAAGGCTTGAGTAATATTTGCAGTATTCAGAAGTGGTTCAACAGAAACACCACATAAAGCTTAACAGTAGTTTATTTACTAACTTAACCACTAATACAAAGGGTGCTTGATTTACTTTAGATTGGCGTCAGAAAGGCTATGGTTGCATTAGCAAGACTCTTGACGTCTGGCTAAACAACTCGTATCCACTCGTGGAGAAACACCTAACTTAACACAGTTGACAGCCAATCATTAACACGGGAACCTAACTGCCGGTATGCAAAGGGATCACAAGAGTTCCAACTGGATACTCGGGTAATAATGATATGCAATAACTCAACAACTACACTGTCAATGGGACAGGCAATAACATGCACAATAATATTATCACACAATAACTAAATGTGTGGTGTATGTGAAGCTCACATTCACAGACTAGGGAAATGCAGTGATACCACACAGATAAACACGCATTCACCGTCGATTCACCTATAACCTGTGACAGGTATGAGAAGGTGAGAACTGTGGTTGATCCCTCAGATCAACACAGACACAATAAAACAATGACAAGATATTGTACTTACAGATAAGGTACCTTTCCTTACTCACTCACTCAGGCACATTTATACAAGCACTCGTAGGTGGCCTGACAGCTGGTTTCGCTCATAGACACGGAGGGTACTTGCAGTAAAGCGTGCTGTATGCTTAACAGACAGACACACGCACACACACTGGCACTGGCGGCGAATAAGGTGGTGGCGTCACATAGTAGTGAGGGCGGCGGCGGGCGCCTCGAGGTACTGAGGTACTGAGGTACACGCTCGGAACGAGTGGCGGCGGCTGTGGTACCATGCAGGTACACTTGTCCTAAAGTCACACACAGGTTACTTAGGCGGCGGCACTGCCTCAGTTCACTAAGTCACTCACAACGATCTTTGTCACCAGGGGTTACCTGATACCAGTCTGTTTCGCTCAGGAGATTTTGTCACTTTAGGCTTCTGAACAATATATTCACACTCGTGATTCTGGGCGAGTGTGTAGCATATCGTAGAGACGCTGAGTTAACTTGACGGTGAGGAATAGACGGTGTTCAGTCTATTGGCCGGTAGACAGAACAGAATCCGTCCTCTGGGTTTGGTCTCCCTCATTTGAATGGGTTTTGCCTGAATCTCAGGGCATCTTGTAGGGCACACACAAGGGGATTACAATTTGACCAATAGCATTGCAGCAAATGGGCGGGAACCAATCATATTAGCTCGTTCGATGAGCAGTAGCAGGAGTGACATCATGAACACGTCACGAACACATCATAGCTGTTATTCACCATTGCGCCGGTTGACCCCAGAGGTCAGACGCTGCTAGCGTCTGACCTCTACTCTCACGCTGCACCACCCAATGTACTCACTGACCCTTGGTGGCAAGTATGTTTAACTCCCTGTATCTACTTCCTGCCTGGACATACGGCGGCCTCCGTATTATGAAAGTGTTCCTGGTTAAGTGGGCATTCTGGAGATACCCAACATGCCAGGTCACTATCCAGGGTTAAGAGAGATAGGCTTGTGCAATCGTTAGTTGTATCCTCTGCAGACAAAAATCAGAGGATACAACTGACGATTTACTATAAAACCAGAAAAACGGCCAGCCTACTCATGAGAAACTCTCCAGACACAAAGCAGAACGCTTTAAAAGAGACCAACGTCGTCTATGCCTTTAAATGCCCTCTTGGGGACTGTAAGCTCCAAAAACCCAGTATATAGGCAAGACAACAACATCTCTTTCTAGGCGTTTAACGATGCATAAGCAACAGGTCTCCATTAAGGAACATATAATCTCTTCCCACAACCAAACCATCGCCAGAGAAATCCTAGTAAACAACACAGAAATCATCGATAGATACAGCGATAGCAGACAGCTTGACGTTTGCGAGGCACTACACATTAAGAAGTCAACACCAGCAATCAACAGCCAATTAATGCACAACTATATTCTACCCACCTCAAGACTCCACTCCAATATAGAAGCATCAAGAAATATGGACCAATAGGCTTTCGACAATCACTTCCATTCAATACCCATTGTTTTGTGTTCTGTCTTGTGTTGATGAATTTAATACCCTATTAAATACCACCTCACCCCATCCACCTCACTCAAATGTAGATATAAACAAATCGGAGATGTGTAAGTTCTATTCAGTTGTGTATGTGTAAAGTCTTTGAAAATGTAATAAGTTTTATGAAATTCGCTCAAGTGTCGCGTCAGACTAGAAATAAAAATGAATTTTGGAGAATTGATTTTTGAATTACCACCAACAGTGAAAAGAAATGTACGAAAGATTGAGAAAATTCGTGTTAGAATTATTAATCTTACTTTTTCGGTCATATTTAATAAAATATATATATATATATATATATATATATATATATATATATATATATATATATATATATATATATATATATATATATATATATATATATATTGTGACGATAATCTCTTTCAAGAGAGATTGAGCCTGCTCTTCTCTATATAAAGTTACATATATTATACAACAATAAGATGCTACCTTCAAGATACGTCTACCAGTAGCACAAAACTTTTTGACCAGGAGGCAAACGTACCAAAGACTCCCCTCTACTCCACACTCCCTCCATGCCAGCTCCATCATCAACCAGCAAACTACCATTCCCAGCTTGCCTGCTTCTGATTGGTGACCCGCCGACTGCACACCTGCACCTCAGCGCCCTCTACAAGTCGATGTCTGGGCTTGAACCAGCCATTGAAGTCAGAATATCCTTGTGCTCTCAAGCCGTGAACAACTAACTGATATATGCTGTATCAGGTGGATGTTTCTCAGCTAGCGCGATATTCTCAGCACCTGCTTATTATTTATCACTTTGTCTTTATATTGTTGTAGAGTAACGTCATCCCTATTCTTCATTTATGTTATATGTTTTTGATTTCTTTGTTTGCACTGTACATAGCCAAGGGATTGTCTTTGTTTTTAATTTGTTTTCTATATTAATTAAAGTTTCATTGTTCATACTATGTGTTTTGCGTGTCTTCCCTAACTTTACCACAGACAAACAGCCAAGCAGTCTATCTTTTTTTTGTAAGTGTGACTAGGCATTGACACCTGCCACTAGGAGGACTGCCGAACATCTACACTCCTACACTTTCCCGTCACAATATATGTATATATCCATGAATAAGACACAGTAAATCCGAGCATATATCGTGTATTAACACATTTGAAATTTAAAAATAATTTTAACGTGCGATTATATAAACACAACATATAAGCAGATTAAGCAACATTAATGGAGTTAGTTGGCTTCAAGAGATGATAAATATTTACACTTTCTATTTCTGACATGTCTGACTAATTATGAATCTAAGTTACATTATCTGTGGTGTATATTTATATTTCAATATTCACTACAATTCTACAAGATGATTCAGTTCTTTTTATCTCATTATTTGATTTAATTATAGGAATTTTAGAGAATAAATACAGCCAAATGTATGATTTGAAATTCTCAAATGAATATACACTGAATTGGAGTTTTGGCCAGTCATCATTCAAGGGGGGTGCACACACACACACACACACACACACACACCCACACACACACACACACACACACCAGGAAGCAGCTCGTAACAGCTGTCTGACTCCCAGGTACTTATTTACTGCTAGGTAACAGGAGCACCAGGGTGAAAGAAACTCTGCCCGTCGGTGCCGGGAATCAAACCCGAGCGGGAAGCCACCGGCGCCCGCTATCGTGCGTACTATTATATTAAGCCAGTGTTCAGACTCAGTCAATGTGAGTCTGTTTGGAAGTGATTATCCAATCATCTGTGGAACAATCAAGTATGGAATATCCCCAAAGTGTGTATAGCCTTGGAGCATTAACGTGTGTGAGGTGGTTCGCATGGGACAAGTAATGAGTAACTCACTCTGCCTGAAGCGTGGTGTGTGTTTGAGTACACATCGCGTGCCCACGAACAGAAAATGGGGTCTGATGAACAGTGTGCCTGCCTCTAACGAACAGAAAACGATAGTCAGTAATGGGAGTACTCCGACATACTAGTCGTGTAATCAAGGAGAGGTTAAATTATACCTCAAGTAAACAATGACTGTTGAGTGATTGTTACAACTGGCCCTGGGGCTCTGAGGGACAGTGTCTCTATGATTGATTGACCTGCGTATTGCAACCCCTAACACCACCTTCTATTCATCGATGGGTTGATAGCTGGAGGGTGCACTTTATTCCAATACAGTGTACACTGTACTCACCTAGGTATGCTTGCAGGGGTTGAGCTCTGGCTCTTTGGTCCCGCCTCTCAACTGTCAATCAACTGGTGTACAGATTCCTGAGCCTACTGGGCCTTATCATATCTACACTTGAATCTGTGTATGGAGTCAGCCTCCACCACATCACTGACTAATGCATTCCACCTGTTAACTAGTCTGACACTGAAAACGTTTTATCTAATGTCCCTGTGGCTCATTTGGGTACTCAGTTTCCACTTGTGTCCTCCTTCTTTGTGTACCATCCCCCCTCCCAATCTGCCCCGTTGGCGTCGTGAGGGGGCTTGGTGGACGGCTGCCGGAGTGTGATGCTCCGTGGGGGCAGTCCTCTGTCCTTTTCTGGCCTTGCACTCCTGCTGCTGTCTTCTCTAATTGTGCCGGATCGCTTTTCCTTTTCCTTATGTTTCGTTTTTCTCCCCCTCTTCTCCAATCTGCTTGTCGTTTCCTGCCGACCTTTTGCTTGTTTTGGATTATTTCTTTGGACTTCTTCTATTTTGACGCCCGGGTGCTTGAGGAGGCATACTCTTGCACCCGTAAAACTGTACTACCCAACGTCTCGAGCGAGGGGAACCTTTTATTGTCAATCCCCCTTTCGTCGCTGAACCCGATCTCGACTGACTGACAGTTCTTAAGGTGGGGTTTGTGGGGTGTATACTCACGACGCACCCCTAGGGGGCCCCGGCATGATTGGTGATAGCTTCCTATTGGGTGTCCTGCCTCTAATTGTGGCTCCATGGTGGGTATGGGGGCACATTCGTGGAAGAAATTCTTTCTCTTCGTCTCTATGTCGATGAATGTTTCCGTTGTAGCCTCTCAGGTTCGTGGGGTGGGCAACCAAGCCCCCGAGTCGGCCTGTATTGGAAGACCAGGCTCTGTAGCTCCCGCTGCGTTGGGCCCCGACCTTGCTCCTTCTTTGACCATCCTGACTTCTTCCCCCAGCTCCCCTCCCTCCTCTGTGGTTGGGTCGAGCCTCCAGCCCCCAGTGGTGACCACTTCGTCCCCTGGTGCGGCTAAGTCTCTCGTTGTGATTACTGCGCCTTTTGACCCCTCTCTCTCTAGGGGTTCTCAACGCCGTTCGCGCCCCAGCCACACTCGCTCGATTCCTTCCCATGCTGATGCGTATCAGGCCTTGTTTGGTCCTGCTTCATGGGCCAAATACTTTGATCTCCTCCCTCTTGATTCTGCGCCTCCTGACGATTTCTCCCTCCATCGGCATCTTGTAGATTCCGTGGATGCATCTGATACTTTCAACCCCACTCGTCTCGGTACACGTGTCGTTGCTGCTCCTTCTCAGGATGCAGCTTCCCGCTTGGCTGCCTTATCTTGCCTTGGCGAGATCCCTGTTCGGGTCTCCAAGAACGTTCAGATGAATGCCAGTGTTGGTACTATTCTCCTCCCACCCCATGTTGCAACCGGTGTTCGGAATCTGCAGGATTGCCACGATGATATTCGGTATATCCTCGATGCCCAAGGCCATTCTGTCCTCCAGGTTGACTCGTTTACTCGTCCCCCTCGTGGTCGTCACCGTCAACCCCTTCGCGTTGTGAAGATCACCTTTGATGGTAGGACCCTTCCATCCTCTGTCATTCTTGCTGGTGCTAGGTGCTCTGTCCAGGAGTATATTCCTTCTCCTCGACTTTGTAACAAGTGCTGGAGGTTTGGGCATGGTGCCCTCCGCTGCTCTGGGACTGTCTCTCTCTGTCCTTTGTGTGGGGGTGAAGGTCACTCTAAGTCGGAGTGCACTTTTCCCCAAGCTCGCTGCCTCAACTGCGGTGAGGCCCATCGTACCTTCTCCCGTGCCTGTGTCCATTACAAGCTTGAGGCAGCCGTCCTCAACCTGAAGCACAGGGAGCGTTTATCTTTTCTTGAGGCGAGGCGCCAGGTTCGCCGGCTCCTGCCTTATACTAACATCTCTTATGCTCACGTGTTGCGCTCTTCTTCTCCTCGTCCTTTCCCCCTTCCTCAGACTCACAACCGTTTCCGGGCCTTGGACCCTGATACGCCCACTGCCCCCTCCTCTGTCCCTTTGTGTTCTGTCCCGAGTGGTCCCCCTCCTGGTCCTGGTCCTCTGTCTGGGGTTCCCCTTCTTTCTACCCGATCTGTCATGTCTCCTGTGTCTTCTTCCTCGTCCCCCTCCAATCCTCCTTCCCATCCTCTTCCTCCATCTATCGGCTCTCCCCGCCGCCTGTCGGTGCAGGCGGATGTCCATCGCTCTCCTAACGGCCGTCGTGTGTGCTCTCGTTCAGCTTCTGTTGAGACACTGGAATCCTTTGCCCGGTACGTAGTTGCTGGGACACCAGTCTCTAAGTCAGAAGCGTAAGCCTGGCTCCTCTCCTTCCTCCTCCCCGGCGGGTAAGAAGGCTTCGCTTTCTTCCTCAGCTCCTACTTCTGGCTCTGTTGCTCCTTCCCCTACCGTTTCAGTGATTGCGCCCCCTTTTCCTGCTGTGGAGGTTTCTTTGGCCCCTGCTTCCCTTTCGGTTGCTGCTCTTGCTGGGGTGCGCTCCCCTCTTTCTACTCCCCCCTCTTCCTGCTGCTGTCCTTGACTGCTCCTCTCCGTTGTCTCCTCCTCTTCCTCTTCCTCCGGACCCCGCCCGCCCACCTCTGATCTGTTCTCCCGTTTCCTTCCCTCCGTCTTTGCTCAGTTTACCCATGCCCCCTAACCCTGACTTTGCTGACCCTGGTCCCGACCCTGATATTTTTTTAACATGCTCTGTTGCTCTTTCGCCTTTGTTTCTTCCTTGTTCTCTGTTTTTGTCCTTTCTCTTCTCGTCGTTGTCCATTCTTCAATGGAACGTTCGAGGTTATTACGCCAATTTCCTTGAACTCCAACTTCTGATTTCGCGGTTTTCCCCCCTTTGTGTCCGTCTCCAGGAGTCGATGCTTGGTGCTCGTCCTGGTCGTTTTCGTGGCTATTCCTTTCTCTCCTCCCCCCAGCCGTTGCTGGGGCTTCTAATTCTTCTGCTTTCTTGATTCGTGCTGATGTTCCCTTTGTTCCTTTACTTTTTCCTTCACCTCTCCATTGTTCTGCTGCTCGTATCTTTGTGGGGAAATGGTACACAGTTTGTTCCATTTATCTCCCCCCCCCCCGAGTGTCCCGCTTTCTCTTCCCGATTTGAAACACCTCCTAGACTCCTTGCCGGAGACTGTGCTCCTGCTGGGTGACTTCAATTGTCGTCATTCTCTTTGGGGTGACGTTCTGACGAATACCTGGGGTCGCCTTCTTGAGCCGTTTCTCCTCTCTTCTTCCCTGTCTCTTCTGAATTCTGGTGAGCCCACTCATTTGGACTCTCGGACTCGCACCCTTTCTTGTCTTGATCTTTCTCTCTGCTCTTCTTCTCTTTACTTAGATTTCACGTGGCAGGTTCTTGATGACCTCCATGGAAGTGATCATTTCCCCATCCTTGTTTCCTTTTTCTCTTTTCGCCCTTCCCTCTCTTTCCCTAGGTGGCAGTTTGCTAAGGCGGACTGGACCCTATTTACCCTCAGTGCTGCTCTCTTTGACCTCTCCCTTCTGCCTCTCTCTCGCACTCTCCTCCTTTTTCATGACACTGTCTTCAACGCTGCCCTCCGCTCTATTCCTCGCTCTTCCTCTCGGGGTCCACGGAAGTGCGTTCCCTGGTGGAATGCGGACTGTGCTCAGGCTGTCCACTGTAAGCGTGCAGCCTGGAAGAGGCACCGCCGTAGGCAGACGACCGATTCTTTTCTTTTCTTTCGAAAAGCGAGTGCGGTGGCCTGTAGGGCCATCCGTACGGCTAAACGTGAATGTTGGGCATCTTATGTCTCAACAATTACGTCCGAAACCCCTCTGACCCAGATCTGGAAGCGTATCCGCAAGATAGCGGGTAAGTTCGTTCCCGATGTTTCACCGGTCCTTCACCTCCATGATACTCTTGTAGCGGACCCGTTGCAGGTCGCTTCCGAACTGGGTTCCCACTTTTCTTCTGTTACCTCTGGTCTTCATCTTCCCCAATCTTTCCTTCTTCGTAAACCTGTCCTTGAGTCTCGTCCTTTAGATTTCTGCACTCATCTTCAGCTTCCCTATAATGATCCCTTCTCTCTCTCTGAACTTCGTTCTGCCCTGGCCCTCTGCGGTTCTACGGCGGCGGGCTCCGATGGTATTCATTATGAGATGCTTCGCCATCTCCCTCCGTGCACGTCTCAGTATTTACTGAGCCTGTATAATCGGATCTGGGAGTCGTCGTCAGTCCCTGAGGACTGGCTCGATGCCGTTGTCCTCCCTGTTCGCAAACCGGGGTCTCTGGGTACTTCCCCTAAGGACTTTCGCCCTATTGCCCTCACAAGTTGTGTCTGCAAACTCTTTGAACGTATGGTTAACGTTCGTCTGATGTGGTTCCTGGAACACCACCACCTCCTCTCCTCTTCTCAATTTGGTTTCCGCAAGTGCCGCAGCACGACAGATGTCCTGGTGAACTTGGAGGTCTATATTCGTACTGCTTTTGCTGCGAAGACCTCCGTTGTTGCCGTCCTTTTTGACCTGGAAAAGGCTTACGACACCACTTGGCGATATCATATTCTATCTCAACTTCATTCTTTTGGCCTTCGTGGTCATCTCCCTCTCTTTCTCCGCAGCTTCCTCTCTCGTCGTTCCTTTCGGGTGCGCCTTGGTACCGCTCTCTCTGCCTCTTTTCAGCAATACAAAGGTGTGCCCCAGGGTAGTGTTCTGAGCACTACTTTTTTCTGGTTGCCCTCAATGGTCTTCTTTCCTCTCTTCCTTCTGGTGTCTTCTCCGCTCTCTATGTCGATGATCTTACCCTTTGCTGTCAGGGTGATGATTCGCCTCTCCTTCAGCGCCGGCTTCAACTTGCAATTGATGCCGTGTCGTCTTGGGCCACCGATCATGGCTTCAAGTTCTCTACTTCTAAGACTTGTGCCATGACTTTTACGCGGAAACGGGTCGTTCTTCGTCCCTCTTTGTCACTTTATGGTCATCCCCTTGAATACAGAGATTCCGCAAAGCTTTTGGGGTTATTCCTTGACACTCGTTTGTCTTGGTCTCCCCATATCTCTTACCTCCGTGTTGAGTGCTCTAAGGCCCTTACCCTCCTTCGGGTCTTGTCCCATACTTCTTGGGGAGCAGATAGGCGCACTCTCCTTGCTTTACATTCCTCTCTCGTCCTGTCTAAGCTCGATTATGGTTGCCCTGCTTACTCGTCTGCTTCTCCTTCTAATCTTCGCCGTCTTGATGCTTTGCACCATACTGGGTGGCAGTAGTGTAATATGTGACTAGAGCGACGCGCGCCATCTGCCCAGGTGGCACTCTTGAGTGCCAGCTGAGCAGGTGTGGCGAGTCGCTCTAGTCACAAGGGGTTTGGGGGGAATTTCCCCAGAAGTTTGGCGCGTGTCGGACGCGTCCGGTGTTTGGGTATGTGGTCAGGAAAGAGGGGAGGAGATGATGCTTGAGTGCCAGCTGGGCAGGTGTGGCGCGTTGCTCTAGTCGCAGCGCGTCGCTCTAGTCACAAAGGTTTGGGGGGAATTTTCCCGGAAGTTTGGCGCGTGTCGGACGCGTGTGGTGAGCAGGTGGCGCGCGCGGTTCTAGTCCTCCGGGGTTTGGGGTGCTTTTTCCGTGTGTTTGGGTATGTGGTCAGGAAAGAGTGGAGGATATGTTGTTGGGGATGTAGGAGAGTATGTGCTAGAGTAAGAAATACAAGTATAGGAGTGGAATAAGAGGAAAGAGTAAACTAATATGTATGTGTGTTTGGCGTAGACTTAATCCTGTGTGAAGATAATAGTTTTGATGATAGTAAGTAAGTAAGGTAAGTAGAGGCTGAGTGTATGTGAGAGGGGTCCCAACATAGCGGATATGTTGTTTTGGGTGGGGGGAGGGGTGAGGGAGGGAGGGAGGGAGGGATGGAAGGGTGAGGGGAGCTTCCCCTCGTCGTGAGACTGCTTGGGGTCATTTGCGGTTTTGACAAACCATTAGCTCCCCCTACAGGAAGCTGTAAGTGGGAGAGGATGAGAGAGTAGAGTCCAGCAGGAGGGATGTGAACCATTTGCCTTAATCGTTTTTCAAGTCTATTTTCTTCGAGTTATGCAGCTGTGTTTGGAGATGGTGCATGAGGGTAATAGATGGGTCATACATGGTATGAAGTGTGGAGGAGGAGGAGGAGAAGGAGGAATAGAAAGAGAGAGCAGTCACTCTTAAGTTGTGAATGAGATGAGGTAAACAGTTGGTGGCGAAAGAGTGTATAGGTGATAGAGTTGGACGGATGTGAACCATTACCCTTAAGCGTTTTTCAATGTCCGCGGAGGGGTGTGCATACTGGTCACTGGTTAGAGGATAACTGAAGAGACTTTTCCAAGTAGTTTGGTTATATCTTCCCCTCCCGGAGGGTAGGCAATGACTGCCATTACTTCCTCAGACACGGCGGAAGTGGTTGGGTATCCAGTCCTGGGAGTTTGACACACATTGATTAACAAGCCATCTGATTATTTATACAGCTTCTCTCTCTCTACATTATATGCGGGTTACATAGTGTGTCAAGAACTACCTACGTGTTGCTAAACAGTCCAATCTCACACAAGGCAGTCATATGGGCAGTAAAGGCTTGCAGAGACTCATAAAGGAGTCCAGGACTGAACCCCAACAATTCATTTTTAGTTAAGCAGGTTACAATCATGACGAGCTAGTTACAAAATTCAATATAAATCAACACATCGTCACGGGAGACGCGATCTCTACCTACAAATTATTCTTGTTAACTGTGATCACAACATCTGCTGGCTCAAATAAATATCATTGAAATGTATGCGTGTCTCCATCATCTCTTCTTCCTACACCCATTACTGCTGTGCAGACCTTGTATCACACAACGGCGTTATCATAGCAAGACACTGTCGCAGAATGTTCAAGACTCCTGAATGAATGAAACGGCATGCCATCTCGTTAAGGTCTAACCTTCGCAGCGGTTTGAGACGTTGTCAGATGGATGGACTAGGTAGTGGGATGGCCTTACCCTCTCCCCATCCACCCCCACCCGTTCAAAAGTCGTAATTTGAAACTGAAAATAGGTGCATAGAGTCAGAATTCGGATAAAAAATCACGCTCAGGAGTCAAATTTCCGACATTTCAGACATTTCGAAAACTGCAGGGGGTTTGGGCAAAATATGACCCATCGCCGTTTACAGTAATTGGCATATTTTCTGTATGAAACGTCGTAATATGAAACTGAAAATAGGTGCAGAAAGTCAGGATTCGGTTCAAAAATCACGCTCAGGAGTCAAATTTCCGACATTTCAGACATTTTGAAAACTGCAGGGGGTTTTGGGCAAAATACGACCCATTGATGTTTTCAGTATTTGGCAGATTTTCGGTATGAAACGTCGTAATTTGAAACTGAAAATAGGTGCAGAGATTCAGAATTCGGATAGAAAATCACGCTCAGAAGTCAAATTTCCGACATTTCAGACATTTTGAAAACTGCAGGGGGGTTTGGGGAAAATATGACCCATCGGCGTTTACAGTAATTGGCATATTTTCGGTATGAATCGTCGTAATTTGAAACTGAAAATAGATGCAGAGAGTCAGAATTCGGATAGAAAATCACGCTCAGGAGTCAAATTTCCGACATTTCAGACATTTTGAAAACTGCAGGGGGGTTTGTGCAAAATATGACCCATCGCTGTTTACAGTAATTGGCATATTTTCGGTATGAAACGTCGTAATTTGAAACTGAAAATAGGTGCAGAGAGTCAGAATTCGGCTCGAAAATCACGCTCAGGAGTCAAATTTCCGACATTTCAGACATTTTGAAAACTGCAGGGGGGTTTTGGCAAAATATGACCCATCGCAATGTTAAGTAATTGGCATATTTTCGGTATAAAAAGTAGTAATTTGAAACTGAAAATAGGTGCAGAGAGTCAGAATTCGGATAAAAAATCACGCTCAGGTGTCAAATTTCCAACATTACAGACATTTTAAAAACTGCAGGGAGGTTTGGGCAAAATATGACCCATCGCCGTTTTCAGTAATTGGCATATTTTCGGTATAAAAATTCGTAATTAGCAACTGAAAATAGGTGCAGAGAGTCAGAATTCGGATACAAAATCACGCTCAGGAGTCCAATTTCCGACATTTCAGACATTTTGAAAACTGCAGGGGGGTTTGGGCAAAATATGACCCATCGCCGTTTTCAGTAATTTGCATATTTTCGGTATAAAAAGACGTAATTTGAAACTGAAAATAGGTGCAGAGATTCAGAATTCGGATAAAAAATCACCCTCAGGAGTCAAATTTTCGACATTTCAGAAATTTTGAAAACTGCAGGGGGGTTTGGGCAAAATATGACCCAACGGCGTTTACAGTAATTGGCATATTTTCGGTATGAAACGTCGTAATTTGAAACTGAAAATAGATGCAGAGAGTCAGAATTCGGATAGAAAATCACGCTCAGGAGTCAAATTTCCGACATTTCAGACATTTTGAAAACTGCAGGGGGGTTTGTGCAAAATATGACCCATCGCTGTTTACAGTAATTGGTATATTTTCGGTATGAAACGTCGTAATTTAAAACTGAAAATAGGTGCAGAGAGTCAGAATTCGGCTCGAAAATCACGCTCAGGAGTCAAATTTCCGACATTTCAGACATTTTGAAAACTGCAGGGGGGTTTTGGCAAAATATGACCCATCGCAATTTTAAGTAATTGGCATATTTTCGGTATAAAAAGTAGTAATTTGAAACTGAAAATAGGTGCATTTTGTCAGAATTCGGATAAAAAATCACGTTCAGGTGTCAAATTTCCAACATTACAGACATTTTAAAAACTGCAGGGAGGTTTGGGCAAAATATGACCCATCGACGTTTTCAGTAATTGGCATATTTTGGGTATAAAAATTCGTAATTAGCAACTGAAAATAGGTGCAGAGAGTCAGAATTCGGATAAAAAATCACGCTCAGGAGTCAAATTTCCGACATTTCAGACATTTTGAAAACTGCAGGGGGGTTTGGGCAAAATATGACCCATCGCCGTTTTCAGTAATTGGCATATTTTCGGTATAAAAAGACGTAATTTGAAACTGAAAATAGGTGCAGAGAGTCAAAATTCGGATAAAAAATCACGCTCAGGAGTCAAATTTCCGACATTTCAGACATTTTGAAAACTGCAGGGGGGTTTGGGCAAAATATGACCCAACGCTGTTTTCAGTAATTAGCATATTTTCGGTATAAAAATTCGAAATTTGAAACTGAAAATAGGTGCAGAGAGTTAGAATTCGGCTCAAAAATCACGCTCAGGAGTCAAATTTCCTACATTTCAGACATTTTGAAAACTGCAGGGGGGTTTGGGAAAAATTTGACCCATCGCCATTTTCAGTAATTGGCATATTTTCGGTATAAAAAGACGTAATTTGAAACTGAAAATAGGTGCAGAGAGTCAAAATTCGGCTAGAAAATCACGCTCAGGAGTCAAATTTCCGACATTTCAGATATTTTGGAAACTGCAGGGGGGGGGGGGGGGGTTTGGGCAAAATATAACCCATTGCCATTTTCAGTAATTGGCATATTTTCGGTATAAAAAGTCGTAATTTGAAACTGAAAATAGGTGCAGAGAGTCAGAATTCGGCTCAAAAATCACGCTCAGGAGTAAAATTTCCGACATTTCAGACATTTTAAAAACTGCAGGGGGGTTTGGGCAAAATATGACCCATCGCTGTTTTCAGTAATTGGCATATTTTGGGTATAAAAAGTCGTAATTTGAAACTGAAAATAGGTGCAGAGAGTCAGAATTCGGCTCAAAAATCACGCTCAAGAGTCAAATTTCCGACATTTCAGACATTTTGAAAACTGCAGGGGGGTTTGGGCAAAATATGACCCCATCGCTGTTTTCAGTAATTGGCATATTTTCGGTATAAAAATTCGTAATTTGAAACTGAAAATAGGTGAAGAGAGTCAGAATTTGGCTCAAAAATCACGCTCAGGAGTCAAATTTCCGACATTTCAGAAATTTAAAAACTGCAGGGGGGTTTGGGCAAAATATGACCTATCGCCGTTTTCAGTAATTGGCATATTTTCGGTAAAAAAAGTCGTTATTTGAAACTGAAAATAGGTGCAGAGAGTCAGAATTCGGCTCAAAAATCATGCTCAGGAGTCAAATTTCCGACATTTCAGAAATTTTGAAAACTGCAGGGGGGTTTGGGCAAAATATGACCCATCGGCGTTTTCAGTAATTGGCATATTTTCGGTATGAAACGTCGTAATTTGAAACTGAAAATAGGTGCAGAGAGTCAGAATTCGGCTCAAAAATCACGCTCAGGAGTCAAATTTCCGACATTTCAGACATTTTGAAAACTGCAGGGGGGTTTGGGCAAAATATGACCCATCGGCGTTTACAGTAATTGGCATAGTTTCGGTATGAAACTTCGTAATTTGAAACTGAAAATAGATGCAGAGAGTCAGAATTCGGCTCAAAAATCACGCTCAGGATTCAAATTTTCGACATTTCAGACATTTTAAAAACTGCAGGAGGGTTTGGGCAAAATATGACCCATCGCCGTTTTCAGTAATTGGCATATTTTCGGTATGAAAAGTTGTAATTTGAAACTGAAAATAGGTGCAGAGAGTCAGAATTCGGCAGAAAAATCATGCTCAGGAGTCAAATTTCCGACATTTCAGATATTTTGAAAACTGCAGGGGGGTTTGGGCAAAATATGACCCATCACCGTTTTCAGTAATTGGCATATTTTGGGTATAAAAAGTCGTCATTTGAAACTGAAAATAGGCGCAGAGAGTCAGAATTCGGATAAAAAATCACGCTCAGGAGTCAAATTTCCGACATTTCAGACATTTTGAAAACTGCAAGGGGGTTTGGGCAAAATATGACCCATCGCTGTTTTCAGTAATTGGCATATTTTCGGTATAGAAAGTCGTAATTTGAAACTGAAAATAGGTGCAGAGAGTCAGAATTCGGATAAAAAATCACGCTCAGGAGTCAAATTTCCGACATTTCAGACATTTTAAAAACTGCAGGGGGGTTTGGGCTAAATATGACCCATCGTAGTTTTCAGTAATTGGCATATTTTCGGTATGAAAAGTCGTAATTTGAAACTGAAAATAGGTGCAGAGAGTCAGATTCGGCTCAAAAATTACGCTCAGGAGTCAAATTTCCAGCATTTCAGACATTTTGAAAACTGCAGGGGGGTTTGTGCAAAATATGACCCATCGCTGTTTACAGTAATTGGCATATTTTCGGTATGAAACGTCGTAATTTGAAACTGAAAATAGGTGCAGAGAGTCAGAATTCGGCTCGAAAATCACGCTCAGGAGTCAAATTTCCGACATTTCAGACATTTTGAAAACTGCAGGGGGGTTTGTGCAAAATATGACCCATCGCTGTTTACAGTAATTGGCATATTTTCGGTATGAAACGTCGTAATTTGAAACTGAAAATAGGTGCAGAGAGTCAGAATTCGGCTCGAAAATCACGCTCAGGAGTCAAATTTCCGACATTTCAGACATTTTGAAAACTGCAGGGGGGTTTTGGCAAAATATGACCCATCGCAATGTTAAGTAATTGGCATATTTTCGGTATAAAAAGTAGTAATTTGAAACTGAAAATAGGTGCAGAGAGTCAGAATTCGGATAAAAAATCACGCTCAGGTGTCAAATTTCCAACATTACAGACTTTTAAAAACTGCAGGGAGGTTTGGGCAAAATATGACCCATCGCCGTTTTCAGTAATTGGCATATTTTCGGTATAAAAATTCGTAATTTGAAACTGAAAATAGGTGCAGAGATTCAGAATTCGGATAAAAAATCACCCTCAGGAGTCAAATTTTCGACATTTCAGAAATTTTGAAAACTGCAGGGGGGTTTGGGCAAAATATGACCCAACGGCGTTTACAGTAATTGGCATATTTTCGATATGAAACGTCGTAATTTGAAACTGAAAATAGATGCAGAGAGTCAGAATTCGGATAGAAAATCACGCTCAGGAGTCAAATTTCCGACATTTCAGACATTTTGAAAACTGCAGGGGGGTTTGTGCAAAATATGACCCATCGCTGTTTACAGTAATTGGTATATTTTCGGTATGAAACGTCGTAATTTAAAACTGAAAATAGGTGCAGAGAGTCAGAATTCGGCTCGAAAATCACGCTCAGGAGTCAAATTTCCGACATTTCAGACATTTTGAAAACTGCAGGGGGGTTTTGGCAAAATATGACCCATCGCAATTTTAAGTAATTGGCATATTTTCGGTATAAAAAGTAGTAATTTGAAACTGAAAATAGGTGCATTTTGTCAGAATTCGGATAAAAAATCACGTTCAGGTGTCAAATTTCCAACATTACAGACATTTTAAAAACTGCAGGGAGGTTTGGGCAAAATATGACCCATCGACGTTTTCAGTAATTGGCATATTTTGGGTATAAAAATTCGTAATTAGCAACTGAAAATAGGTGCAGAGAGTCAGAATTCGGATAAAAAATCACGCTCAGGAGTCAAATTTCCGACATTTCAGACATTTTGAAAACTGCAGGGGGGTTTGGGCAAAATATGACCCATCGCCGTTTTCAGTAATTGGCATATTTTCGGTATAAAAAGACGTAATTTGAAACTGAAAATAGGTGCAGAGAGTCAAAATTCGGATAAAAAATCACGCTCAGGAGTCAAATTTCCGACATTTCAGACATTTTGAAAACTGCAGGGGGGTTTGGGCAAAATATGACCCAACGCTGTTTTCAGTAATTAGCATATTTTCGGTATAAAAATTCGAAATTTGAAACTGAAAATAGGTGCAGAGAGTTAGAATTCGGCTCAAAAATCACGCTCAGGAGTCAAATTTCCTACATTTCAGACATTTTGAAAACTGCAGGGGGGTTTGGGAAAAATTTGACCCATCGCCATTTTCAGTAATTGGCATATTTTCGGTATAAAAAGACGTAATTTGAAACTGAAAATAGGTGCAGAGAGTCAAAATTCGGCTAGAAAATCACGCTCAGGAGTCAAATTTCCGACATTTCAGATATTTTGGAAACTGCAGGGGGGGGGGGGGGGTTTGGGCAAAATATAACCCATTGCCATTTTCAGTAATTGACATATTTTCGGTATAAAAAGTCGTAATTTGAAACTGAAAATAGGTGCAGAGAGTCAGAATTCGGCTCAAAAATCACGCTCAGGAGTAAAATTTCCGACATTTCAGACATTTTGAAAACTGCAGGGGGGTTTGGGCAAAATATGACCCATCGGCGTTTTCAGTAATTGGCATATTTTCGGTATGAAACGTCGTAATTTGAAACTGAAAATAGGTGCAGAGAGTCAGAATTCGGCTCAAAAATCACGCTCAGGAGTCAAATTTCCGACATTTCAGACATTTTGAAAACTGCAGGGGGGTTTGGGCAAAATATGACCCATCGGCGTTTACAGTAATTGGCATAGTTTCGGTATGAAACTTCGTAATTTGAAACTGAAAATAGATGCAGAGAGTCAGAATTCGGCTCAAAAATCACGCTCAGGATTCAAATTTTCGACATTTCAGACATTTTAAAAACTGCAGGAGGGTTTGGGCAAAATATGACCCATCGCCGTTTTCAGTAATTGGCATATTTTCGGTATGAAAAGTTGTAATTTGAAACTGAAAATAGGTGCAGAGAGTCAGAATTCGGCAGAAAAATCATGCTCAGGAGTCAAATTTCCGACATTTCAGATATTTTGAAAACTGCAGGGGGGTTTGGGCAAAATATGACCCATCACCGTTTTCAGTAATTGGCATATTTTGGGTATAAAAAGTCGTCATTTGAAACTGAAAATAGGCGCAGAGAGTCAGAATTCGGATAAAAAATCACGCTCAGGAGTCAAATTTCCGACATTTCAGACATTTTGAAAACTGCAAGGGGGTTTGGGCAAAATATGACCCATCGCTGTTTTCAGTAATTGGCATATTTTCGGTATAGAAAGTCGTAATTTGAAACTGAAAATAGGTGCAGAGAGTCAGAATTCGGATAAAAAATCACGCTCAGGAGTCAAATTTCCGACATTTCAGACATTTTAAAAACTGCAGGGGGGTTTGGGCTAAATATGACCCATCGTAGTTTTCAGTAATTGGCATATTTTCGGTATGAAAAGTCGTAATTTGAAACTGAAAATAGGTGCAGTATTGTCAGATTCGGCTCAAAAATTACGCTCAGGAGTCAAATTTCCAGCATTTCAGACATTTTGAAAACTGCAGGGGGGTTTGGGCAAAATATGACCCATTGCCGTTTTCAGTAATTGGCATATTTTCGGTATGAAACGTCGTAATTTGAAACTGAAAATAGGTGCAGAGAGTCAGAATTCGGCTCAAAAATCACGCTCAGGAGTCAAATTTCCGACATTTCAGACATTTTGAAAACTGCAGGGGGGTTTGGGCAAAATATGACCCATCGCTGCGTACAGTAATTGGCATATTTTCGGTATGAAACGTCGTAATTTGAAACTGAAAATAGGTGCAGAGAGTCAGAATTCGGCTAAAAAATCACGCTCAGGAGTCAAATTTCCGACATTTCAGACATTTTGAAAACTGCAGGGGGGTTTGGGCAAAATATGACCCATCGCTGTTTTCAGTAATTGGCATATTTTCGGTATAGAAAGTCGTAATTTGAAACTGAAAATAGGTGCAGAGAGTCAGAATTCGGATAAAAAATCACGCTCAGGAGTCAAATTTCCTACATTTCAGACATTTTGAAAACTGCAGGGGGGTTTGGGAAAAATTTGACCCATCGCCATTTTCAGTAATTGGCATATTTTCGGTATAAAAAGACGTAATTTGAAACTGAAAATAGGTGCAGAGAGTCAAAATTCGGCTAGAAAATCACGCTCAGGAGTCAAATTTCCGACATTTCAGATATTTTGGAAACTGCAGGGGGGGGGGGGGGGGTTTGGGCAAAATATAACCCATTGCCATTTTCAGTAATTGGCATATTTTCGGTATAAAAAGTCGTAATTTGAAACTGAAAATAGGTGCAGAGAGTCAGAATTCGGCTCAAAAATCACGCTCAGGAGTAAAATTTCCGACATTTCAGACATTTTAAAAACTGCAGGGGGGTTTGGGCAAAATATGACCCATCGCTGTTTTCAGTAATTGGCATATTTTGGGTATAAAAAGTCGTAATTTGAAACTGAAAATAGGTGCAGAGAGTCAGAATTCGGCTCAAAAATCACGCTCAAGAGTCAAATTTCCGACATTTCAGACATTTTGAAAACTGCAGGGGGGTTTGGGCAAAATATGACCCCATCGCTGTTTTCAGTAATTGGCATATTTTCGGTATAAAAATTCGTAATTTGAAACTGAAAATAGGTGAAGAGAGTCAGAATTCGGCTCAAAAATCACGCTCAGGAGTAAAATTTCCGACATTTCAGAAATTTAAAAACTGCAGGGGGGTTTGGGCAAAATATGACCTATCGCCGTTTTCAGTAATTGGCATATTTTCGGTAAAAAAAGTCGTTATTTGAAACTGAAAATAGGTGCAGAGAGTCAGAATTCGGCTCAAAAATCATGCTCAGGAGTCAAATTTCCGACATTTCAGAAATTTTGAAAACTGCAGGGGGGTTTGGGCAAAATATGACCCATCGGCGTTTTCAGTAATTGGCATATTTTCGGTATGAAACGTCGTAATTTGAAACTGAAAATAGGTGCAGAGAGTCAGAATTCGGCTCAAAAATCACGCTCAGGAGTCAAATTTCCGACATTTCAGACATTTTGAAAACTGCAGGGGGGTTTGGGCAAAATATGACCCATCGGCGTTTACAGTAATTGGCATATTTTCGGTATGAAACTTCGTAATTTGAAACTGAAAATAGATGCAGAGAGTCAGAATTCGGCTCAAAAATCACGCTCAGGATTCAAATTTTCGACATTTCAGACATTTTAAAAACTGCAGGAGGGTTTGGGCAAAATATGACCCATCGCCGTTTTCAGTAATTGGCATATTTTCGGTATGAAAAGTTGTAATTTGAAACTGAAAATAGGTGCAGAGAGTCAGAATTCGGCAGAAAAATCATGCTCAGGAGTCAAATTTCCGACATTTCAGATATTTTGAAAACTGCAGGGGGGTTTGGGCAAAATATGACCCATCACCGTTTTCAGTAATTGGCATATTTTGGGTATAAAAAGTCGTAATTTGAAACTGAAAATAGGCGCAGAGAGTCAGAATTCGGATAAAAAATCACGCTCAGGAGTCAAATTTCCGACATTTCAGACATTTTGAAAACTGCAAGGGGGTTTGGGCAAAATATGACCCATCGCTGTTTTCAGTAATTGGCATATTTTCGGTATAGAAAGTCGTAATTTGAAACTGAAAATAGGTGCAGAGAGTCAGAATTCGGATAAAAAATCACGCTCAGGAGTCAAATTTCCGACATTTCAGACATTTTAAAAACTGCAGGGGGGTTTGGGCAAAATATGACCCATCGTAGTTTTCAGTAATTGGCATATTTTCGGTATGAAAAGTCGTAATTTGAAACTGAAAATAGGTGCAGAGAGTCAGATTCGGCTCAAAAATTACGCTCAGGAGTCAAATTTCCAGCATTTCAGACATTTTGAAAACTGCAGGGGGGTTTGGGCAAAATATGACCCATTGCCGTTTTCAGTAATTGGCATATTTTCGGTATGAAACGTCGTAATTTGAAACTGAAAATAGGTGCAGAGAGTCAAAATTCGGCTAGAAAATCACGCTCAGGAGTCAAATTTCCGACATTTCAGATATTTTGGAAACTGCAGGGGGGGGGGGTTTGGGCAAAATATAACCCATTGCCATTTTCAGTAATTGGCATATTTTCGGTATAAAAAGTCGTAATTTGAAACTGAAAATAGGTGCAGAGAGTCAGAATTCGGCTCAAAAATCACGCTCAGGAGTAAAATTTCCGACATTTCAGAAATTTAAAAACTGCAGGGGGGTTTGGGCAAAATATGACCTATCGCCGTTTTCAGTAATTGGCATATTTTCGGTAAAAAAAGTCGTTATTTGAAACTGAAAATAGGTGCAGAGAGTCAGAATTCGGCTCAAAAATCATGCTCAGGAGTCAAATTTCCGACATTTCAGAAATTTTGAAAACTGCAGGGGGGTTTGGGCAAAATATGACCCATCGGCGTTTTCAGTAATTGGCATATTTTCGGTATGAAACGTCGTAATTTGAAACTGAAAATAGGTGCAGAGAGTCAGAATTCGGCTCAAAAATCACGCTCAGGAGTCAAATTTCCGACATTTCAGACATTTTGAAAACTGCAGGGGGGTTTGGGCAAAATATGACCCATCGGCGTTTACAGTAATTGGCATATTTTCGGTATGAAACTTCGTAATTTGAAACTGAAAATAGATGCAGAGAGTCAGAATTCGGCTCAAAAATCACGCTCAGGATTCAAATTTTCGACATTTCAGACATTTTAAAAACTGCAGGAGGGTTTGGGCAAAATATGACCCATCGCCGTTTTCAGTAATTGGCATATTTTCGGTATGAAAAGTTGTAATTTGAAACTGAAAATAGGTGCAGAGAGTCAGAATTCGGCAGAAAAATCATGCTCAGGAGTCAAATTTCCGACATTTCAGATATTTTGAAAACTGCAGGGGGGTTTGGGCAAAATATGACCCATCACCGTTTTCAGTAATTGGCATATTTTGGGTATAAAAAGTCGTAATTTGAAACTGAAAATAGGCGCAGAGAGTCAGAATTCGGATAAAAAATCACGCTCAGGAGTCAAATTTCCGACATTTCAGACATTTTGAAAACTGCAAGGGGGTTTGGGCAAAATATGACCCATCGCTGTTTTCAGTAATTGGCATATTTTCGGTATAGAAAGTCGTAATTTGAAACTGAAAATAGGTGCAGAGAGTCAGAATTCGGATAAAAAATCACGCTCAGGAGTCAAATTTCCGACATTTCAGACATTTTAAAAACTGCAGGGGGGTTTGGGCAAAATATGACCCATCGTAGTTTTCAGTAATTGGCATATTTTCGGTATGAAAAGTCGTAATTTGAAACTGAAAATAGGTGCAGAGAGTCAGATTCGGCTCAAAAATTACGCTCAGGAGTCAAATTTCCAGCATTTCAGACATTTTGAAAACTGCAGGGGGGTTTGGGCAAAATATGACCCATTGCCGTTTTCAGTAATTGGCATATTTTCGGTATGAAACGTCGTAATTTGAAACTGAAAATAGGTGCAGAGAGTCAAAATTCGGCTAGAAAATCACGCTCAGGAGTCAAATTTCCGACATTTCAGATATTTTGGAAACTGCAGGGGGGGGGGTTTGGGCAAAATATAACCCATTGCCATTTTCAGTAATTGGCATATTTTCGGTATAAAAAGTCGTAATTTGAAACTGAAAATAGGTGCAGAGAGTCAGAATTCGGCTCAAAAATCACGCTCAGGAGTAAAATTTCCGACATTTCAGACATTTTAAAAACTGCAGGGGGGTTTGGGCAAAATATGACCCATCGCTGTTTTCAGTAATTGGCATATTTTGGGTATAAAAAGTCGTAATTTGAAACTGAAAATAGGTGCAGAGAGTCAGAATTCGGCTCAAAAATCACGCTCAAGAGTCAAATTTCCGACATTTCAGACATTTTGAAAACTGCAGGGGGGTTTGGGCAAAATATGACCCCATCGCTGTTTTCAGTAATTGGCATATTTTCGGTATAAAAATTCGTAATTTGAAACTGAAAATAGGTGAAGAGAGTCAGAATTCGGCTCAAAAATCACGCTCAGGAGTCAAATTTCCGACATTTCAGAAATTTAAAAACTGCAGGGGGGTTAGGGCAAAATATGACCTATCGCCGTTTTCAGTAATTGGCATATTTTCGGTAAAAAAAGTCGTAATTTGAAACTGAAAATAGGTGCAGAGAGTCAGAATTCGGCTCAAAAATCACGCTCAGGAGTCAAATTTCCGACATTTCAGACATTTTGAAAACTGCAGGGGGGTTTGGGCAAAATATGACCCATCGGCGTTTACAGTAATTGGCATATTTTCGGTATGAAACTTCGTAATTTGAAACTGAAAATAGATGCAGAGAGTCAGAATTCGGCTCAAAAATCACGCTCAGGATTCAAATTTTCGACATTTCAGACATTTTAAAAACTGCAGGAGGGTTTGGGCAAAATATGACCCATCGCCGTTTTCAGTAATTGGCATATTTTCGGTATGAAAAGTTGTAATTTGAAACTGAAAATAGGTGCAGAGAGTCAGAATTCGGCAGAAAAATCATGCTCAGGAGTCAAATTTCCGACATTTCAGATATTTTGAAAACTGCAGGGGGGTTTGGGCAAAATATGACCCATCACCGTTTTCAGTAATTGGCATATTTTGGGTATAAAAAGTCGTAATTTGAAACTGAAAATAGGCGCAGAGAGTCAGAATTCGGATAAAAAATCACGCTCAGGAGTCAAATTTCCGACATTTCAGACATTTTGAAAACTGCAAGGGGGTTTGGGCAAAATATGACCCATCGCTGTTTTCAGTAATTGGCATATTTTCGGTATAGAAAGTCGTAATTTGAAACTGAAAATAGGTGCAGAGAGTCAGAATTCGGATAAAAAATCACGCTCAGGAGTCAAATTTCCGACATTTCAGACATTTTAAAAACTGCAGGGGGGTTTGGGCAAAATATGACCCATCGTAGTTTTCAGTAATTGGCATATTTTCGGTATGAAAAGTCGTAATTTGAAACTGAAAATAGGTGCAGAGAGTCAGATTCGGCTCAAAAATTACGCTCAGGAGTCAAATTTCCAGCATTTCAGACATTTTGAAAACTGCAGGGGGGTTTGGGCAAAATATGACCCATTGCCGTTTTCAGTAATTGGCATATTTTCGGTATGAAACGTCGTAATTTGAAACTGAAAATAGGTGCAGAGAGTCAAAATTCGGCTAGAAAATCACGCTCAGGAGTCAAATTTCCGACATTTCAGATATTTTGGAAACTGCAGGGGGGGGGGGGTTTGGGCAAAATATAACCCATTGCCATTTTCAGTAATTGGCATATTTTCGGTATAAAAAGTCGTAATTTGAAACTGAAAATAGGTGCAGAGAGTCAGAATTCGGCTCAAAAATCACGCTCAGGAGTAAAATTTCCGACATTTCAGACATTTTAAAAACTGCAGGGGGGTTTGGGCAAAATATGACCCATCGCTGTTTTCAGTAATTGGCATATTTTGGGTATAAAAAGTCGTAATTTGAAACTGAAAATAGGTGCAGAGAGTCAGAATTCGGCTCAAAAATCACGCTCAAGAGTCAAATTTCCGACATTTCAGACATTTTGAAAACTGCAGGGGGGTTTGGGCAAAATATGACCCCATCGCTGTTTTCAGTAATTGGCATATTTTCGGTATAAAAATTCGTAATTTGAAACTGAAAATAGGTGAAGAGAGTCAGAATTCGGCTCAAAAATCACGCTCAGGAGTCAAATTTCCGACATTTCAGAAATTTAAAAACTGCAGGGGGGTTTGGGCAAAATATGACCTATCGCCGTTTTCAGTAATTGGCATATTTTCGGTAAAAAAAGTCGTTATTTGAAACTGAAATTAGGTGCAGAGAGTCAGAATTCGGCTCAAAAATCATGCTCAGGAGTCAAATTTTCGACATTTCAGAAATTTTGAAAACTGCAGGGGGGTTTGGGCAAAATATGACCCATCGGCGTTTTCAGTAATTGGCATATTTTCGGTATGAAACGTCGTAATTTGAAACTGAAAATAGGTGCAGAGAGTCAGAATTCGGCTCAAAAATCACGCTCAGGAGTCAAATTTCCGACATTTCAGACATTTTGAAAACTGCAGGGGGGTTTGGGCAAAATATGACCCATCGGCGTTTACAGTAATTGGCATATTTTCGGTATGAAACTTCGTAATTTGAAACTGAAAATAGATGCAGAGAGTCAGAATTCGGCTCAAAAATCACGCTCAGGATTCAAATTTTCGACATTTCAGACATTTTAAAAACTGCAGGAGGGTTTGGGCAAAATATGACCCATCGCCGTTTTCAGTAATTGGCATATTTTCGGTATGAAAAGTTGTAATTTGAAACTGAAAATAGGTGCAGAGAGTCAGAATTCGGCAGAAAAATTATGCTCAGGAGTCAAATTTCCGACATTTCAGATATTTTGAAAACTGCAGGGGGGTTTGGGCAAAATATGACCCATCACCGTTTTCAGTAATTGGCATATTTTGGGTATAAAAAGTCGTAATTTGAAACTGAAAATAGGCACAGAGAGTCAGAATTCGGATAAAAAATCACGCTCAGGAGTCAAATTTCCGACATTTCAGACATTTTGAAAACTGCAAGGGGGTTTGGGCAAAATATGACCCATCGCTGTTTTCAGTAATTGGCATATTTTCGGTATAGAAAGTCGTAATTTGAAACTGAAAATAGGTGCAGAGAGTCAGAATTCGGATAAAAAATCACGCTCAGGAGTCAAATTTCCGACATTTCAGACATTTTAAAAACTGCAGGGGGGTTTGGGCAAAATATGACCCATCGTAGTTTTCAGTAATTGGCATATTTTCGGTATGAAAAGTCGTAATTTGAAACTGAAAATAGGTGCAGAGAGTCAGATTCGGCTCAAAAATTACGCTCAGGAGTCAAATTTCCAGCATTTCAGACATTTTGAAAACTGCAGGGGGGTTTGGGCAAAATATGACCCATTGCCGTTTTCAGTAATTGGCATATTTTCGGTATGAAACGTCGTAATTTGAAACTGAAAATAGGTGCAGAGAGTCAGAATTCGGCTCAAAAATCACGCTCAGGAGTCAAATTTCCGACATTTCAGACATTTTGAAAACTGCAGGGGGGTTTGGGCAAAATATGACCCATCGCCGCGTACAGTAATTGGCATATTTTCGGTATGAAACGTCGTAATTTGAAACTGAAAATAGGTGCAGAGAGTCAGAATTCGGCTAAGAAATCACGCTCAGGAGTCAAATTTCCGACATTTCAGACATTTTGAAAACTGCAGGGGGGTTTGGGCAAAATATGACCCATCGCTGTTTTCAGTAATTGGCATATTTTCGGTATAGAAAGTCGTAATTTGAAACTGAAAATAGGTGCAGAGAGTCAGAATTCGGATAAAAAATCACGCTCAGGAGTCAAATTTCCGACATTTCAGACATTTCAAAAACTGCAGGGGGGTTTGGGCAAAATATGACCCATCGTAGTTTTCAGTAATTGGCATTTTTTCGGTATGAAAAGTCGTAATTTGAAACTGAAAATAGGTGCAGAGAGTCAGAATTCGGCTCAAAAAATACGCTCAGGAGTCAAATTTCCAGCATTTCAGACATTTTGAAAACTGCAGGGGGGTTTGGGCAAAATATGACCCATTGCCGTTTTCAGTAATTGGCATATTTTCGGTATGAAACGTCGTAATTTGAAACTGAAAATAGGTGCAGAGAGTCAGAATTCGGCTCAAAAATCACGCTCAGGAGTCAAATTTCCGACATTTCAGACATTTTGAAAACTGCATTGGGGTTTGGGCAAAATATGACCCATCGCGCGTTACAGTAATTGGCATATTTTCGGTATGAAACTTCGTAATTTGAAACTAAAAATAGATGCAGAGTCAGAATTCGGTTCAAAAATCACGCTCAGTAATCAAATTTCCGACATTTCAGACATTTTAAATACTGCGGGGGGTTTGGGCAAAATATGACCCATCGCCGTTTTCAGTAATTGGCATATTTTTGGTATTAAAAGTTGTAATTTGAAACTGAAAATAGGTGCAGAGAGTCTGAACTCGGATAAAAAATCACGCTCAGGAGTCAAAATTCCGACATTTCAGACATTTTTAAAACTGCAGGGGGGTTTGGGCAAAATATGACCCATCGCCGTTTTCAGTAATTGGCATATTTTCGGTATGAAAATTCGTAATTTGAAACTAAAAATAGGTGCAGAGAGTCAGAATTCGGCCCAAAAATCACGCTCAGGAGTCAAATTTCCGACATTTCAGACATTTTAAAAACTGCAGGGGGGTTTGGGCAAAATATGACCCATCGTAGTTTTCAGTAATTGGCATATTTTCGGTATGAAAAGTCGTAATTTGAAACTGAAAATAGGTGCAGAGAGTCAGATTCGGCTCAAAAATTACGCTCAGGAGTCAAATTTCCAGCATTTCAGACATTTTGAAAACTGCAGGGGGGTTTGGGCAAAATATGACCCATTGCCGTTTTCAGTAATTGGCATATTTTCGGTATGAAACGTCGTAATTTGAAACTGAAAATAGGTGCAGAGAGTCAGAATTCGGCTCAAAAATCACGCTCAGGAGTCAAATTTCCGACATTTCAGACATTTTGAAAACTGCAGGGGGGTTTGGGCAAAATATGACCCATCGCCGCGTACAGTAATTGGCATATTTTCGGTATGAAACGTCGTAATTTGAAACTGAAAATAGGTGCAGAGAGTCAGAATTCGGCTAAGAAATCACGCTCAGGAGTCAAATTTCCGACATTTCAGACATTTTGAAAACTGCAGGGGGGTTTGGGCAAAATATGACCCATCGCTGTTTTCAGTAATTGGCATATTTTCGGTATAGAAAGTCGTAATTTGAAACTGAAAATAGGTGCAGAGAGTCAGAATTCGGATAAAAAATCACGCTCAGGAGTCAAATTTCCGACATTTCAGACATTTCAAAAACTGCAGGGGGGTTTGGGCAAAATATGACCCATCGTAGTTTTCAGTAATTGGCATTTTTTCGGTATGAAAAGTCGTAATTTGAAACTGAAAATAGGTGCAGAGAGTCAGAATTCGGCTCAAAAAATACGCTCAGGAGTCAAATTTCCAGCATTTCAGACATTTTGAAAACTGCAGGGGGGTTTGGGCAAAATATGACCCATTGCCGTTTTCAGTAATTGGCATATTTTCGGTATGAAACGTCGTAATTTGAAACTGAAAATAGGTGCAGAGAGTCAGAATTCGGCTCAAAAATCACGCTCAGGAGTCAAATTTCCGACATTTCAGACATTTTGAAAACTGCATTGGGGTTTGGGCAAAATATGACCCATCGGCGTTTACAGTAATTGGCATATTTTCGGTATGAAACTTCGTAATTTGAAACTAAAAATAGATGCAGAGTCAGAATTCGGTTCAAAAATCACGCTCAGTAATCAAATTTCCGACATTTCAGACATTTTAAATACTGCGGGGGGTTTGGGCAAAATATGACCCATCGCCGTTTTCAGTAATTGGCATATTTTTGGTATTAAAAGTTGTAATTTGAAACTGAAAATAGGTGCAGAGAGTCTGAACTCGGATAAAAAATCACGCTCAGGAGTCAAAATTCCGACATTTCAGACATTTTTAAAACTGCAGGGGGGTTTGGGCAAAATATGACCCATCGCCGTTTTCAGTAATTGGCATATTTTCGGTATGAAAATTCGTAATTTGAAACTAAAAATAGGTGCAGAGAGTCAGAATTCGGCCCAAAAATCACGCTCAGGAGTCAAATTTCCGACATTTCAGACATTTTAAAAACTGCAGGGGGGTTTGGGCAAAATATGACCCATCGTAGTTTTCAGTAATTGGCATATTTTCGGTATAAAAAGTCGTAATTTGAAACTGAAAATAGGTGCAGAGAGTCAGAATTCGGATAAAAAATCACGCTCAGGAGTCAAATTTCCGACATTTCGAAAACTGCAGGGGGTTTGGGCAAAATATGACCCATCGCCGTTTACAGTAATTGGCATATTTTTGGTATGAAACGTCGTAATTTGAAACGGAAAATAGGTGCAGAGAGTCAGAATTTGGCTCAAAAATCACGCTCAGGAGTAAAATTTCCGACATTTCAGACATTTTAAGAACTGCAGGGGGGTTTGGGCAAAATATGACCCATCGTAGTTTTCAGTAATTGGCATATTTTCGGTATAAAAAGTCGTAATTTGAAACTGAAAATAGGTGCAGAGAGTCAGAATTCGGCTCAAAAATCACGCTCAGGAGTCAAATTTCCGACATTTCAGACATTTTGAAAACTGCAGGGGGGTTTGGGCAAAATATGACCCATCGCCGTTTTCAGTAATTGGCATATTTTGGGTATAAAAAGTCGTAATTTGAGACTGAAAATAGGTGCAGAGAGTCAGAATTCAGATAAAAAATCACTCTCAGGAGTCAAATTTCCGACATTTCAGACATTTTGAAAACTGCAGGGGGGTTTGGGCAAAATATGACCCATCGCCGTGTTCAGTAATTGGCATATTTTCGGTATGAAAATTCGTAATTTGAAACTGAAAATAGGTGCATTTTGTCAGAATTAGGCTCAAAAATTACGCTCAGGAGTCAAATTTCCGACATTTCAGACATTTTGAAAACTGCAGGGGGGTTTGGGCAAAATATGACCCATCGCCGTTTTCAGTAATTGGCATATTTTGCGTATAAAAAGTCGTAATTTGAAACTGAAAATAGGTGCATAGAGTCAGAATTCGGATAAAAAATCACGCTCAGGAGTCAAATTTCCGACATTTCAGACATTTCGAAAACTGCAGGGGGTTTGGGCAAAATATGACACATCGCCGTTTACAGTAATTGGCATATTTTCTGTATGAAACGTCGTAATATGAAACTGAAAATAGGTGCAGAGAGTCAGAATTCGGCTCAAAAATCACGCTCAGGAGTCAAATTTCCTACATTTCAGACATTTTGAAAACTGCAGGGGGGTTTGGGAAAAATTTGACCCATCGCCATTTTCAGTAATTGGCATATTTTCGGTATAAAAAGACGTAATTTGAAACTGAAAATAGGTGCAGAGAGTCAAAATTCGGCTAGAAAATCACGCTCAGGAGTCAAATTTCCGACATTTCAGATATTTTGGAAACTGCAGGGGGGGGGTTTGGGCAAAATATAACCCATTGCCATTTTCAGTAATTGGCATATTTTCGGTATAAAAAGTCGTAATTTGAATCTGAAAATAGGTGCAGAGAGTCAGAATTCGGCTCAAAAATCATGCGCAGGAGTCAAATTTCCGACATTTCAGAAATTTTGAAAACTGCAGGGGGGTTTGGGCAAAATATGACCCATCGGCGTTTTCAGTAATTGGCATATTTTCGGTATGAAACGTCGTAATTTGAAACTGAAAATAGGTGCAGAGAGTCAGAATTCGGCTCAAAAATCACGCTCAGGAGTCAAATTTCCGACATTTCAGACATTTTGAAAACTGCAGGGGGGTTTGGGCAAAATATGACCCATCGGCGTTTACAGTAATTGGCATATTTTCTGTATGAAACTTCGTAATTTGAAACTGAAAATAGATGCAGAGAGTCAGAATTCGGCTCAAAAATCACGCTTAGGATTTAAATTTTCGACATTTCAGACATTTTAAAAACTGCAGGAGGGTTTGGGCAAAATATGACCCATCGCCGTTTTCAGTAATTGGCATATTTTCGGTATGAAAAGTTGTAATTTGAAACTGAAAATAGGTGCAGAGAGTCAGAATTCGGCAGAAATATCATGCTCAGGAGTCAAATTTCCGACATTTCAGATATTTTGAAAACTGCAGGGGGGTTTGGGCAAAATATGACCCATCACCGTTTTCAGTAATTGGCATATTTTGGGTATAAAAAGTCGTAATTTGAAACTGAAAATAGGCGCAGAGAGTCAGAATTCGGATAAAAAATCACGATCAGGAGTCAAATTTCCGACATTTCAGACATTTTGAAAACTGCAAGGGGGTTTGGGCAAAATATGACCCATCGCTGTTTTTAGTAATTGGCATATTTTCGGTATAGAAAGTCGTAATTTGAAACTGAAAATAGGTGCAGAGAGTCAGAATTCAGATAAAAAATCACGCTCAGGAGTCAAATTTCCGACATTTCAGACATTTTAAAAACTGCAGGGGGGTTTGGGCAAAATATGACCCATCGTAGTTTTCAGTAATTGGCATATTTTCGGTATGAAAAGTCGTAATTTGAAACTGAAAATAGGTGCAGAGAGTCAGATTCGGCTCAAAAATTACGCTCAGGAGTCAAATTTCCAGCATTTCAGACATTTTGAAAACTGCAGGGGGGTTTGGGCAAAATATGACCCATTGCCGTTTTCAGTAATTGGCATATTTTCGGTATGAAACGTCGTAATTTGAAACTGAAAATAGGTGCAGAGAGTCAGAATTCGGCTCAAAAATCACGCTCAGGAGTCAAATTTCCGACATTTCAGACATTTTGAAAACTGCAGGGGGGTTTGGGCAAAATATGACCCATCGCCGCGTACAGTAATTGGCATATTTTCGGTATGAAACGTCGTAATTTGAAACTGAAAATAGGTGCAGAGAGTCAGAATTCGGCTAAAAAATCACGCTCAGGAGTCAAATTTCCGACATTTCAGACATTTTGAAAACTGCAAGGGGGTTTGGGCAAAATATGACCCATTGCTGTTTTCAGTAATTGGCATATTTTCGGTATAGAAAGTCGTAATTTGAAACTGAAAATAGGTGCAGAGAGTCAGAATTCGGATAAAAAATCACGCTCAGGAGTCAAATTTCCGACATTTCAGACATTTTAAAAACTGCAGGGGGGTTTGGGCAAAATATGACCCATCGTAGTTTTCAGTAATTGGCATTTTTTCGGTATGAAAAGTCGTAATTTGAAACTGAAAATAGGTGCAGAGAGTCAGAATTCGGCTCAAAAAATACGCTCAGGAGTCAAATTTCCAGCATTTCAGACATTTTGAAAACTGCAGGGGGGTTTGGGCAAAATATGACCCATTGCCGTTTTCAGTAATTGGCATATTTTCGGTATGAAACGTCGTAATTTGAAACTGAAAATAGGTGCAGAGAGTCAGAATTCGGCTCAAAAATCACGCTCAGGAGTCAAATTTCCGACATTTCAGACATTTTGAAAACTGCAGGGGGGTTTGGGCAAAATATGACCCATCGGCGTTTACAGTAATTGGCATATTTTCGGTATGAAACTTCGTAATTTGAAACTAAAAATAGATGCAGAGAGTCAGAATTCGGTTCAAAAATCACGCTCAGTAATCAAATTTCCGACATTTCAGACATTTTAAAAACTGCGGGGGGTTTGGGCAAAATATGACCCATCGCCGTTTTCAGTAATTGGCATATTTTTGGTATGAAAAGTCGTAATTTGAAACTAAAAATAGGTGCAGAGAGTCAGAATTCGGCTCAGAAATCAAGCTCAGGGTCAAATTTCCGACATTTCAGACATTTTAAAAACTGCAGGGGGGGTTTGGGCAAAATATGACCCATCGTAGTTTTCAGTAATTGGCATATTTTGGGTATAAAAAGTCGTAATTTGAGACTGAAAATAGGTGCAGAGAGTCAGAATTCAGATAAAAAATCACGCTCAGGAGTCAAATTTCCGACATTTCAGACATTTTAAGAACTGCAGGGGGGTTTGGGCAAAATATGACCCATCGTAGTTTTCAGTAATTGGCATATTTTCGGTATAAAAAGTCGTAATTTGAAACTGAAAATAGGTGCAGAGAGTCAGAATTCGGCTCAAAAATCACGCTCTGGAGTCAAATTTCCGACATTTCAGACATTTTGAAAACTGCAGGGGGGTTTGGGCAAAATATGACCCATCGCCGTTTTCAGTAATTGGCATATTTTGGGTATAAAAAGTCGTAATTTGAGACTGAAAATAGGTGCAGAGAGTCAGAATTCAGATAAAAAATCACGCTCAGGAGTCAAATTTCCGACATTTCAGACATTTTGAAAACTGCAGGGGGGTTTGGGCAAAATATGACCCATCGCCGTGTTCAGTAATTGGCATATTTTCGGTATGAAAATTCGTAATTTGAAACTGAAAATAGGTGCATTTTGTCAGAATTAGGCTCAAAAATCACGCTCAGGAGTCAAATTTCCGACATTTCAGACATTTTGAAAACTGCAGGGGGGTTTGGGCAAAATATGACCCATCGCCGTTTTCAGTAATTGGCATATTTTGCGTATAAAAAGTCGTAATTTGAAACTGAAAATAGGTGCATAGAGTCAGAATTCGGATAAAAAATCACGCTCAGGAGTCAAATTTCCGACATTTCAGACATTTCGAAAACTGCAGGGGGTTTGGGCAAAATATGACCCATCGCCGTTTACAGTAATTGGCATATTTTCTGTATGAAACGTCGTAATATGAAACTGAAAATAGGTGCAGAGAGTCAGAATTCGGCTCAAAAATCACGCTCAGGAGTCAAATTTCTGACATTTCAGACATTTTGAAAACTGCAGGGGGTTTTGGGCAAAATACGACGAATTGATGTTTTCAGTATTTGGCAGATTTTCGGTATGAAACGTCGTAATTTGAAACTGAAAATAGTTGCAGAGATTCAGAATTCGGATAAAAAATCACGCTCAGGAGTCAAATTTCCGACATTTCAGACATTTTGAAAACTGCAGGGGGGTTTGGGCAAAATATGACCCATCGGCGTTTACAGTAATTGGCATATTTTCGGTATGAAACGTCGTAATTTGAAACTGAAAATAGATGCAGAGAGTCAGAATTCGGATAGAAAATCACGCTCAGGAGTCAAATTTCCGACATTTCAGACATTTTGAAAACTGCAAGGGGGTTTTGGCAAAATATGACCCATCGCAATGTTAAGTAATTGGCATATTTTCGGTATAAAAAGTAGTAATTTGAAACTGAAAATAGGTGCAGAGAGTCAGAATTCGGATAAAAAATCACGCTCAGGTGTCAAATTTCCAACATTACAGACATTTTAAAAACTGCAGGGGGGTTTGGGCAAAATATGACCCATCGCCGTTTTCAGTAATTGGCATATTTTCGGTATAAAAATTCGTAATTAGCAACTGCAAATAGGTGCAGAGAGTCAGAATTCGGATAAAAAATCACGCTCAGGAGTCAAATTTCCGACATTTCAGACATTTTGAAAACTGCAGGGGGGTTTGGGCAAAATATGACCCATCGCCGTTTTCAGTAATTGGCATATTTTCGGTATAAAAATTCGTAATTAGCAACTGAAAATAGGTGCAGAGAGTCAGAATTCGGATAAAAAATCACGCTCAGGAGTCAAATTTCCGACATTTCAGACATTTTGAAAACTGCAGGGGGGTTTGGGCAAAATATGACTTATCGCCGTTTTCAGTAATTGGCATATTTTCGGTATAAAAAGACGTAATTTGAAACTGAAAACAGGTGCAGAGATTCAGAATTCGGATAAAAAATCACGCTCAGGAGTCAAATTTCCGACATTTCAGAAATTTTGAAAACTGCAGGGGGGTTTGGGCAAAATATGACCCATCGGCGTTTACAGTAATTGGCATATTTTCGGTATGAAACGTCGTAATTTGAAACTGAAAATAGATGCAGAGAGTCAGAATTCGGAGAGAAAATCACGCTCAGGAGTCAAATTTCCGACATTTCAGACATTTTGAAAACTGCAGGGGGGTTTGTGCAAAGTATGACCCATCGCTGTTTACAGTAATTGGTATATTTTCGGTATGAAACGTCGTAATTTGAAACTGAAAATAGGTGCAGAGAGTCAGAATTCGGCTCGAAAATCACGCTCAGGAGTCAAATTTCCGACATTTCAGACATTTTGAAAACTGCAGGGGGGTTTTGGCAAAATATGACCCATCGCAATTTTAAGTAATTGGCATATTTTCGGTATAAATAGTAGTAATTTGAAACTGAAAATAGGTGCAGAGAGTCAGAATTCGGATAAAAAATCACGCTCAGGTGTCAAATTTCCAACATTTCAGACATTTTGAAAACTGCAGGGGGGTTTGGGCAAAATATGACCCATCGCCGTTTTCAGTAATTGGCATATTTTCGGTATAAAAAGACGTAATTTGAAACTGAAAATAGGTGCAGAGAGTCAAAATTCGGATAAAAAATAACGCTCAGGAGTCAAATTTCCGACATTTCAGACATTTTGAAAACTGCAGGGGGGTTTGGGCAAAATATGACCCATCGCTGTTTTCAGTAATTAGCATATTTTCGGTATAAAAATTCGAAATTTGAAACTGAAAATAGGTGCAGAGAATTAGAATTCGGCTCAAAAATCACGCTCAGGAGTCAAATTTCCTACATTTCAGACATTTTGAAAACTGCAGGGGGGTTTGGGAAAAATTTGACCCATCGCCATTTTCAGTAATTGGCATATTTTCGGTATAAAAAGTCATAATTTGAAACTGAAAATAGGTGCAGAGAGTTAGAATTCGGATAATATATCACGCTCAGGATTCAAATTTCCGACATTTCAGACATTTTAAAAACTGCAGGGGGGTTGGGGCAAAATATGACCCATCGGCGTTTACAGTAATTGGCATATTTTCGGTATGAAACGTCGTAATTTGAAACTGAAAATAGATGCAGAGAGTCAGCATTTGGCTCATAAATCACGCTCAGGAGTCAAATTTCCGACTTTTAGGACATTTTAAAAACTGCAGGGGGGTTTGGGCAAAATATGACCCGTCGCCGTTTTCAGTAATTGGCATATTTTCGGTATGAAAATTCGTAATTTGAAACTGAAAATAGGTGCAGAGAGTCAGAATTCGGCTCAAAAATCACGCTCAGGAGTCAAATTTCCGACATTTCAGACATTTTGAAAACTGCAGGGGGGCTTGGGCAAAATATGACCCATTGCCGTTTTCAGTAATTGACATATTTTGGGTATAAAAATTCGTAATTTGCAACTGAAAATAGGTGGTGAGAGTCAGAATTCGGATAAAAAATCACGCTCAGGAGTCAAATTTAAGACATTTCAGACATTTTGAAAACTGCAGGGGGGTTTGGGCAAAATATGACCCATCGCTGTTTACAGTAATTGGCATATTTTCGGTATGAAACGTCGTAATTTGAAACTGAAAATAGGTGCAGAGAGTCAAAATTCGGCTCGAAAATCACGCTCAGGAGTAAAATTTCCGACATTTCAGAAATTTTGAAAACTGCAGGGGGGTTTGGGCAAAATATGACCCATCGGCGTTTTCAGTAATTGGCATATTTTCGGTATGAAACTTCGTAATTTGAAACTGAAAATAGGTGCAGAGAATCAGAATTCGGCTCAAAAATCACGCTCAGGAGTCAAATTTCCGACATTTCAGACATTTTAAAAACTGCAGGGGGGTTTGGGCAAAATATGACCCATCGCCGTTTTCAGTAATTGGCATATTTTCGGTATGAAAAGTTGTAATTTGAAACTGAAAATAGGTGCAGAGTCAGAATTCGGCACAAAAATCATGCTCAGGAGTCAAATTTCCGACATTTCAGATATTTTGAAAACTGCAGTGGGGTTTGGGCAAAATATGACCCATCGCCGTTTTCAGTAATTGGCATATTTTGGGTATAAAAAGTCGTAATTTGAAACTGAAAATAGGCGCAGAGAGTCAGAATTCGGATAAAAAATCACGCTCAGGAGTCAAATTTCCGTCATTTCAGACATTTTGAAAACTGCAGGGGGGTTTGGGCAAAATATGACCCATCGCCGCGTACAGTAATTGGCATATTTTCGGTATGAAACGTCGTAATTTGAAACTGAAAATAGGTGCAGAGAGTCAGAATTCGGCTAAAAAATCACGCTCAGGAGTGAAATTTCCGACATTTCAGACATTTTGAAAACTGCAAGGGGGTTTGGGCATAATATGACCCATCGCTGTTTTCAGTAATTGGCATATTTTCGGTATAGAAAGTCGTAATTTGAAACTGAAAATAGGTGCAGAGAGTCAGAATTCGGATAAAAAATCACGCTCAGGAGTCAAATTTCCGACATTTCAGACATTTTAAAAACTGCAGTGGGGTTTGGGCAAAATATGACCCATCGTACTTTTCAGTAATTGGCATATTTTCGGTATGAAAAGTCGTAATTTGAAACTGAAAATAGGTGCAGAGAGTCAGAATTCGGCTCAAAAATTACGCTCAGGAGTCAAATTTCCAGCATTTCAGACATTTTGAAAACTGCAGGGGGGTTTGGGCAAAATATGACCCATTGCCGTTTTCAGTAATTGGCATATTTTCGGTATGAAACGTCGTAATTTGAAACTGAAAATAGGTGCAGAGAGTCAGAATTCGGCTCAAAAATCACGCTCAGGAGTCAAATTTCCGACATTTCAGACATTTTTAAAACTGCAGGGGGGTTTGGGCAAAATATGACCCATCGCCGTTTTCAGTAATTGGCATATTTTCGGTATGAAAAGTTGTAATTTGAAACTGAAAATAGGTGCAGAGAGTCAGAATTCGGCACAAAAATCATGCCCAGGAGTCAAATTTCCGACATTTCAGATATTTTGAAAACTGCAGGGGGGTTTGGGCAAAATATGACCCATCGCCGTTTTCAGTAATTGGCATATTTTGGGTATAAAAAGTCGTAATTTGAAACTGAAAATAGGCGCAGAGAGTCAGAATTCGGATAAAAAATCACGCTCAGGAGTCAAATTTCCGACATTTCGAAAACTGCAGGGGGTTTGGGCAAAATATGACCCATCGCCGTTTACAGTAATTGGCATATTTTCGGTATGAAACGTCGTAATTTGAAACGGAAAATAGGTGCAGAGAGTCAGAATTTGGCTCAAAAATCACGCTCAGGAGTAAAATTTCCGACATTTCAGACGTTTTAAAAACTGCAGGGGGGTTTGGGCAAAATATGACCCATCGTAGTTTTCAGTAATTGGCATATTTTCGGTATAAAAAGTCGTAATTTGAAACTGAAAATAGGTGCAGAGAGTCAGAATTCGGCTCAAAAATCACGCTCAGGAGTCAAATTTCCGACATTTCAGACATTTTGAAAACTGCATTGGGGTTTGGGCAAAATATGACCCATCGCCGTTTTCAGTAATTGGCATATTTTCGGTATAAAAAGTCGTAATTTGAAACTGAAAATAGGTGCAGAGAGTCAGAATTCGGCACAAAAATCATGCCCAGGAGTCAAATTTCCGACATTTCAGATATTTTGAAAACTGCAGGGGGGTTTGGGCAAAATATGACCCATCGCGGTTTTCAGTAATTGGCATATTTTGGGTATAAAAAGTCGTAATTTGAAACTGAAAATAGGCGCAGAGAGTCAGAATTCGGATAGAAAATCACGCTCAGGAGTCAAATTTCCGTCATTTCAGACATTTTGAAAACTGCAGGGGGGTTTGGGCAAAATATGACCCATCGCCGCGTACAGTAATTGGCATATTTTCGGTATGAAACGTCGTAATTTGAAACTGAAAATAGGTGCAGAGAGTCAGAATTCGGCTAAAAAATCACGCTCAGGAGTGAAATTTCCGACATTTCAGACATTTTGAAAACTGCAAGTGGGTTTGGGCATAATATGACCCATCGCTGTTTTCAGTAATTGGCATATTTTCGGTATAGAAAGTCGTAATTTGAAACTGAAAATAGGTGCAGAGAGTCAGAAATCGGATAAAAAATCACGCTCAGGAGTCAAATTTCCGACATTTCAGACATTTTAAAAACTGCCGGGGGGTTTGGGCAAAATATGACCCATCGTAATTTTCAGTAATTGGCATATTTTCGGTTTGAAAAGTCGTAATTTGAAACTGAAAATAGGTGCAGAGAGTCAGAATTCGGCTCAAAAATTACGCTCAGGAGTCAAATTTCCAGCATTTCAGACATTTTGAAAACTGCAGGGGGGTTTGGGCAAAATATGACCCATTGCCGTTTTCAGTAATTGGCATATTTTCGGTATGAAACGTCGTAATTTGAAACTGAAAATAGGTGCAGAGAGTCAGAATTCGGCTCAAAAGTCACGCTCAGGAGTCAAATTTCCGACATTTCAGACATTTTGAAAATTGCAGGGGGGTTTGGGCAAAATATGACCCATCGGCGTTTACAGTAATTGGCATATTTTCGGTATGAAACTTCGTAATTTGAAACTGAAAATAGATGCAGAGCGTCAGAATTCGGCTCAGAAATCACGCTCAGGGTCAAATTTCCGACATTTCAGACATTTTGAATACTGCAGGGGGGTTTGGGCAAAATATGACCCATCGCCGTTTTCAGTAATTGGCATATTTTGGGTATAAAAAGTCGTAATTTGAAACTGAAAATAGGTGCAGAGAGTCAGAATTCGGCTCAAAAATCACGCTCAGGAGTCAAATTTCCGACATTTCAGACATTTTTAAAACTGCAGGGGAGTTTGGGCAAAATATGACCCATCGCCGTTTTCAGTAATTGGCATATTTTCGGTATGAAAATTCGTAATTTGAAACTAAAAATAGGTGCAGAGAGTCAGAATTCGGCTCAAAAATCACGCTCAGGAGTCAAATTTCCGACATTTCAGACATTTTAAAAACTGTAGGGGGGTTTGGGCAAAATATGACCCATCGTACTTTCCAGTAATTGGCATATTTTCGGTATAAAAAGTCGTAATTTGAAACTGAAAATAGGTGCAGAGCGTCAGAATTCGGATAAAAAATCACGCTCAGGAGTCAAATTTCCGACATTTCGAAAACTGCAGGGGGTTTGGGCAAAATATGACCCATCGCCGTTTACAGTAATTGGCATATTTTCGGTATGAAACGTCGTAATTTGAAACGGAAAATAGGTGCAGAGAGTCAGAATTCGGCTCAAAAATCACGCTCAGGAGTCAAATTTCCGACATTTCAGACATTTTGAAAACTGCATTGGGGTTTGGGCAAAATATGACCCATCACCGTTTTCAGTAATTGGCATATTTTGGGTATAAAATTCGTAATTTGAGACTGAAAATAGGTGCAGAGAGTTAGAATTCAGATAAAAAATCACGCTCAGGAGTCAAATTTCCGACATTTCAGACATTTTGAAAACTGCAGGGGGGTTTGGGCAAAATATGACCCATCGCCGTGTTCAGTAATTGGCATATTTTCGGTATGAAAATTCGTAATTTGAAACTGAAAATAGGTGCATTTTGTCAGAATTAGGCTAAAAAATCACGCTCAGGAGTCAAATTTCCGACATTTCAGACATTTTGAAAACTGCAGGGGGGTTTGGGCAAAATATGACCCATCGCCGTTTTTAGTAATTGGCATATTTTGCGTATAAAAAGTCGTAATTTGAAACTGAAAATAGGTTCAGACAGTCAGAATTCGGATAAAAAATCACGCTCAGGAGTCAAATTTCTGACATTTCAGACATTTTGAAAACTGCAGGGGGGTTTGGGCAAAATATGACCCATCGCCGCTTACAGTAATTGGTATATTTTCGGTATGAAACTTCGTAATTTGAAACTGAAAATAGGTGCAGAGAGTCAAAATTCGGCTCGAAAATCACGCTCAGGAGTCAAATTTCCGACATTTCAGACATTTGGAAAACTGCAAGGGGGTTTGGTCAAAAAATGTCCCATCGCTGTTTTCAGTAATTGGCATATTTTCGGTATAGAAAGTCGTAATTTGAAACTGAAAATAGGTGCAGAGAGTCAGAATTCGGATAAAAAATCACGCTCAGGAGTCAAATTTCCGACATTTCGAAAACTGCAGGGGGTTTGGGCAAAATATGACCCGTCGCCGTTTACAGTAATTGGCATATTTTCGGTATGAAACGTCGTAATTTGAAACGGAAAATAGGTGCAGAGAGTCAGAATTTGGCTCAAAAATCCCGCTCAGGAGTAAAATTTCCGACATTTCAGACATTTTAAAAACTGCAGGGGGGTTTGTGCAAAATATGACCCGTGGTAGTTTTCAGTAATTGGCATATTTTCGGTATAAAAAGTCGTAATTTGAAACTGAAAATAGGTGCAGAGAGTCAGAATTCGGATAAAAAATCACACTCAGGAGTCAAATTTCCGACATTTCAGACATTTTGAAAACTGCAGGGGGGTTTGGGCAAAATATGACCCATCACTGTTTTCAGTAATTGGCATATTTTGGGTATAAAAAGTCGTAATTTGAGACTGAAAATAGGTGCAGAGAGTCAGAATTCAGATAAAAAATCACGCTCAGGAGTCAAATTTCCGTCATTTCAGACATTTTGAAAACTGCAGGGGGGTTTGGGCAAAATATGACCCATCGCCGCGTACAGTAATTGGCATATTTTCGGTATGAAACGTCGTAATTTGAAACTGAAAATAGGTGCAGAGAGTCAGAATTCGGCTAAAAAATCACGCTCAGGAGTGAAATTTCCGACATTTCAGACATTTTGAAAACTGCAAGGGGGTTTGGGCATAATATGACCCATCGCTGTTTTCAGTAATTGGCATATTTTCGGTATAGAAAGTCGTAATTTGAAACTGAAAATAGGTGCAGAGAGTCAGAATTCGGACAAAAAATTACGCTCAGGATTCAAATTTCCAGCATTTCAGACATTTTGAAAACTGCAGGGGGGTTTGGGCAAAATATGACCCATTGCCGTTTTCAGTAATTGGCATATTTTCGGTATGAAACGTCGTAATTTGAAACTGAAAATAGGTGCAGAGAGTCAGAATTCGGCTCAAAAATCACGCTCAGGAGTTAAATTTCCGACATTTCAGACATTTTGAAAACTGCAGGGGGGTTTGGGCAAAATATGACCCATCGGCGTTTACAGTAATTGGCATATTTTCGGTATGAAACTTCGTAATTTGAAACTAAAAATAGATGCAGAGAGTCAGAATTCGGTTCAAAAATCACGGTCAGTAATCAAATTTCCGACATTTCAGACATTTTAAAACTGCGGGGGGTTTGGGCAAAATATGACCCATCGCCGTTTTCAGTAATTGGCATATTTTTGGTATGAAAAGTTGTAATTTGAAACTGAAAATAGGTGCAGAGAGTCAGAATTCGGCTCAGAAATCACGCTCAGGGTCAAATTTCCGACATTTCAGACATTTTGAATACTGCAGGGGGGTTTGGGCAAAATATGACCCATCGCCGTTTTCAGTAATTGGCATATTTTGGGTATAAAAAGTCGTAATTTGAAACTGAAAATAGGTGCAGAGATTCTGAATTCGGATAAAAAATCACGCTCAGGAGTCAAATTTCCGACATTTCAGACATTTTTAAAACTGCAGGGGGGTTTGGGCAAAATATGACCCATCGCTGTTTTAAGTAATTGGCATATTTTCGGTATGAAAATTCGTAATTTGAAACTAAAAATAGGTGCAGAGAGTCAGAATTCGGCTCAGAAATCACGCTCAGGGTCAAATTTCCGACATTTCAGACATTTTAAAAACTGCAGGGGGGTTTGGGCAAGATATGACCCATCGTAGTTTTCAGTAATTGGCATATTTTCGGTATAAAAAGTCGTAATTTGAAACTGAAAATAGGTGCAGAGAGTCAGAATTCGGATAAAAAATCACGCTCAGGAGTCAAATTTCCGACATTTCGAAAACTGCAGGGGGTTTGGGCAAAATATGACCCATCGCCGTTTACAGTAATTGGCATATTTTCGGTATGAAACGTCATAATTTGAAACGGAAAATAGGTGCAGAGAGTCAGAATTTGGCTCAAAAATCACGCTCAGGAGTAAAATTTCCGACATTTCAGACGTTTTAAAAACTGCAGGGGGGTTTGGGCAAAATATGACCCATCGTAGTTTTCAGTAATTGGCATATTTTCGGTATAAAAAGTCGTAATTTGAAACTGAAAATAGGTGCAGAGAGTCAGAATTCGGCTCAAAAATCACGCTCAGGAGTCAAATTTCCGACATTTCAGACATTTTGAAAACTGCATTGGGGTTTGGGCAAAATATGACCCATCGCCGTTTTCAGTAATTGGCATATTTTCGGTATAAAAAGTCGTAATTTGAAACTGAAAATAGGTGCAGAGAGTCAGAATTCGGCACAAAAATCATGCCCAGGAGTCAAATTTCCGACATTTCAGATATTTTGAAAACTGCAGGGGGGTTTGGGCAAAATATGACCCATCGCCGTTTTCAGTAATTGGCATATTTTGGGTATAAAAAGTCGTAATTTGAAACTGAAAATAGGCGCAGAGAGTCAGAATTCGGATAAAAAATCACGCTCAGGAGTCAAATTTCCGTCATTTCAGACATTTTGAAAACTGCAGGAGGGTTTGGGCAAAATATGACCCATCGCCGCGTACAGTAATTGGCATATTTTCGGTATGAAACGTCGTAATCTGAAACTGAAAATAGGTGCAGAGAGTCAGAATTCGGCTAAAAAATCACGCTCAGGAGTGAAATTTCCGACATTTCAGACATTTTGAAAACTGCAAGTGGGTTTGGGCATAATATGACCCATCGCTGTTTTCAGTAATTGGCATATTTTCGGTATAGAAAGTCGTAATTTGAAACTGAAAATAGGTGCAGAGAGTCAGAATTCGGATAAAAAATCACGCTCAGGAGTCAAATTTCCGACATTTCAGACATTTTAAAAACTGCAGGGGGGTTTGGGCAAAATATGACCCATCGTAGTTTTCAGTAATTGGCATATTTTCGGTATGAAAAGTCATAATTTGAAACTGAAAATAGGTGCAGAGAGTCAGAATTCGGCTCAAAAATTACGCTCAGGAGTCAAATTTCCAGCATTTCAGACATTTTAAAAACTGCAGGGGGGTTTGGGCAAAATATGACCCATTGCCGTTTTCAGTAATTGGCATATTTTCGGTATGAAACGTCGTAATTTGAAACTGAAAATAGGTGCAGAGAGTCAGAATTCGGCTCAAAAATCACGCTCAGGAGTCAAATTTCCGACATTTTAGACATTTTGAATACTGCAGGGGGGTTTGGGCAAAATATGACCCATCGCCGTTTTCAGTAATTGGCATATTTTGGGTATAAAAAGTCGTAATTTGAAACTGAAAATAGGTGCAGAGAGTCTGAATTCGGATAAAAAATCACGCTCAGGAGTCAAATTTCCGACATTTCAGACATTTTTAAAACTGCAGGGGGGTTTGGGCAAAATATGACCCATCGCCGTTTTCAGTAATTGGCATATTTTCGGTATGAAAATTCGTAATTTGAAACTAAAAATAGGTGCAGAGAGTCAGAATTCGGCTCAAAAATCACGCTCAGGAGTCAAATTTCCGACATTTCAGACATTTTAAAAACTGCAGGGGGGTTTGGGCAAAATATGACCCATCGTACTTTTCAGTAATTGGCATATTTTCGGTATAAAAAGTCGTAATTTGAAACTGAAAATAGGTGCAATGAGTCAGAATTCGGATAAAAAATCACGCTCAGGAGTCAAATTTCCGACATTTCAGACATTTTGAAAACTGCATTGGGGTTTGGGCAAAATATGACCCATCGCCGTTTTCAGTAATTGGCATATTTTGGGTATAAAAAGTCGTAATTTGAGACTGAAAATAGGTGCAGAGAGTCAGAATTCAGATAAAAAATCACGCTCAGGAGTAAAATTTCCGACATTTCAGACATTTTGAAAACTGCAGGGGGGTTTGGGCAAAATATGACCCATCGCCGTGTTCAGTAATTGGCATATTTTCGGTATGAAAATTCGTAATTTGAAACTGAAAATAGGTGCATTTTGTCAGAATTAGGCTCAAAAATCACGCTCAGGAGTCAAATTTCCGACATTTCAGACATTTTGAAAACTGCAGGGGGGTTTGGGCAAAATATGACCCATCGCCGCTTACAGTAATTGGTATATTTTCGGTATGAAACTTCGTAATTTGAAACTGAAAATAGGTGCAGAGAGTCAAAATTCGGCTCGAAAATCACGCTCAGGAGTCAAATTTCCGACATTTCAGACATTTGGTAAACTGCAAGGGGGTTTGGTCAAAAAATGTCCCATCGCTGTTTTCAGTAATTGGCATATTTTCGGTATAGAAAGTCGTAATTTGAAACTGAAAATAGGTGCAGAGAGTCAGAATTCGGATAAAAAATCACGCTCAGGAGTCAAATTTCCGACATTTCGAAAACTGCAGGGGGTTTGGGCAAAATATGACCCGTCGCCGTTTACAGTAATTGGCATATTTTCGGTATGAAACGTCGTAATTTGAAACGGAAAATAGGTGCAGAGAGTCAGAATTTGGCTCAAAAATCCCGCTCAGGTGTAAAATTTCCGACATTTCAGACATTTTAAAAACTGCAGGGGGGTTTGGGCAAAATATGACCCGCGGTAGTTTTCAGTAATTGGCATATTTTCGGTATAAAAAGTCGTAATTTGAAACTGAAAATAGGTGCAGAGAGTCAGAATTCGGATAAAGAATCACACTCAGGAGTCAAATTTCCGACATTTCAGACATTTTGAAAACTGCAGGGGGGTTTGGGCAAAATATGACCCATCGCTGTTTTCAGTAATTGGCACATTTTGGGTATAAAAAGTCGTAATTTGAGACTGAAAATAGGTGCAGAGAGTCAGAATTCAGATAAAAAATCACGCTCAGGAGTCAAATTTCCGACATTTCAGACATTTTGAAAACTGCTGGGGGGTTTGGGCAAAATATGACCCATCGCCGTTTTCAGTAATTGGCATATTTTGTAAAAAAAGTCGTAATTTGAAACTGAAAATAGGTTCAGACAGTCAGAATTCGGATAAAAAATCACGCTCAGGAGTCAAATTTCTGACATTTCAGACATTTTGAAAACTGCAGGGGGGTTTGGGCAAAATATGACCCATCGCCGCTTACAGTAATTGGCATATTTTCGGTATGAAACGTCATAATTTGAAACTGAAAATAGGTGCAGAGTCAGAATTCGGCTCGAAAATCACGCTCAGGAGTCAAATTTCCGACATTTCAGACATTTGGAAAACTGAATGGGTGTTTGGTCAAAATATGTCCCATCGCTGTTTTCAGTAATTGGCATATTTTCGGTATAGAAAGTCGTAATTTGAAACTGAAAATAGGTGCAGAGAGTCAGAATTCGGATAAAAAATCACGCTCAGGAGTCAAATTTCCGACATTTCGAAAACTGCAGGGGGTTTGGGCAAAATATGACCCATTGCTGTTTACAGTAATTGGCATATTTTCGGTATGAAACGTCGTAATTTGAAACGGAAAATAGGTGCAGAGAGTCAGAATTTGGCTCAAAAATCACGCTCAGGAGTAAAATTTCCGACATTTCAGACATTTTAAAAACTGCAGGGGGGTTTGCGCAAAATATGACCCATCGTAGTTTTCAGTAATTGGCATATTTTCGGTATAAAAAGTCGTAATTTGAAACTGAAAATAGGTGCAGAGAGTCAGAATTCGGCACAAAAATCATGCCCAGGAGTCAAATTTCCGACATTTCAGATATTTTGAAAACTGCAGGGGGGTTTGGGCAAAATATGACCCATCGCCGTTTTCAGTAATTGGCATATTTTGGGTATAAAAAGTCGTAATTTGAAACTGAAAATAGGCGCAGAGAGTCAGAATTCGGATAAAAAATCACGCTCAGGAGTCAAATTTCCGTCATTTCAGACATTTTGAAAACTGCAGGGGGGTTTGGGCAAAATATGACCCATCGCCGTGTACAGTAATTGGCATATTTTCGGTATGAAACGTCGTAATTTGAAACTGAAAATAGGTGCAGAGAGTCAGAATTCGGCTAAAAAATCACGCTCAGGAGTGAAATTTCCGACATTTCAGACATTTTGAAAACTGCAAGTGGGTTTGGGCATAATATGACCCATCGCTGTTTTCAGTAATTGGCATATTTTCGGTATAGAAAGTCGTAATTTGAAACTGAAAATAGGTGCAGAGAGTCAGAATTCGGATAAAAAATCACGCTCAGGAGTCAAATTTCCGACATTTCAGACATTTTAAAAACTGCAGGGGGGTTTGGGCAAAATATGACCCATCGTAGTTTTCAGTAATTGGCATATTTTCGGTATGAAAAGTCGTAATTTGAAACTGAAAATAGGTGCAGAGAGTCAGAATTCGGCTCAAAAATTACGCTCAGGAGTCAAATTTCCAGCATTTCAGACATTTTGAAAACTGCAGGGGGGTTTGGGCAAAATATGACCCATTGCCGTTTTCAGTAATTGGCATATTTTCGGTATGAAACGTCGTAATTTGAAACTGAAAATAGGTGCAGAGAGTCAGAATTCGGCTCAAAAATCACGCTCAGGAGTCAAATTTCCGACATTTCAGACATTTTGAAAACTGCAGGGGGGTTTGGGCAAAATATGACCCATCGGCGTTTACAGTAATTGGCATATTTTCGGTATGAAACTTCGTAATTTGAAACTGAAAATAGATGCAGAGAGTCAGAATTCGGCTCAGAAATCACGCTCAGGGTCAAATTTACGACATTTCAGACATTTTGAATACTGCAGGGGGGTTTGGGCAAAATATGACCCATCGCCGTTTTCAGTAATTGGCATATTTTGGGTATAAAAAGTTGTAATTTGAAACTGAAAATAGGTGCAGAGAGTCTGAATTCGGATAAAAAATCACGCTCAGGTGTCAAATTTCCGACATTTCAGACATTTTTAAAACTGCAGGGGGGTTTGGGCAAAATATGACCCATCGCCGTTTTCAGTAATTGGCATATTTTCGGTATGAAAATTCGTAATTTGAAACTAAAAATAGGTGCAGAGAGTCAGAATTCGGCTCAAAAATCACGCTCAGGAGTCATATTTCCGACATTTCAGACATTTTAAAAACTGCAGGGGGGTTTGGGCAAAATATGACCCATCGTACTTTTCAGTAATTGGCATATTTTCAGTATAAAAAGTCGTAATTTGAAACTGAAAATAGGTGCAGAGAGTCAGAATTCGGATAAAAAATCACGCTCAGGAGTCAAATTTCCGACATTTCGAAAACTGCAGGGGGTTTGGGCAAAATATGACCCATCGCCGTTTACAGTAATTGGCATATTTTCGGTATGAAACTTCGTAATTTGAAACGGAAAATAGGTGCAGAGAGTCAGAATTTGGCTCAAAAATCACGCTCAGGAGTAAAATTTCCGACATTTCAGACATTTTAAAAACTGCAGGGGGGTTTGGGCAAAATATGACCCATCGTAGTTTTCAGTAATTGGCATATTTTCGGTATAAAAAGTCGTAATTTGAAACTGAAAATAGGTGCAGAGAGTCAGAATTCGGCTCAAAAATCACGCTCAGGAGTCAAATTTCCGACATTTCAGACATTTTGAAAACTGCATTGGGGTTTGGGCAAAACATGACCCATCGCCGTTTTCAGTAATTGCATATTTTGGGTATAAAAAGTCGTAATTTGAGACTGAAAATAGGTGCAGAGATTTAGAATTCAGATAAAAAATCACGCTCAGGAGTCAAATTTCTGACATTTCAGACATTTTGAAAACTGCAGGGGGGTTTGGGCAAAATATGACCCATCGCCGTGTTCAGTAATTGGCATATTTTCGGTATGAAAATTCGTAATTTGAAACTGAAAATAGGTGCATTTTGTCAGAATTAGGCTAAAAATTCACGCTCAGGAGTCAAATTTCCGACATTTCAGACATTTTGAAAACTGCAGGGGGGGTTTGGGCAAAATATGACCCATCGCCGTTTTTAGTAATTGGCATATTTTGCGTATAAAAAGTCGTAATTTGAAACTGAAAATAGGTTCAGACAGTCAGAATTCGGATAAAAAATCACGCTCAGGAGTCAAATTTCTGACATTTCAGACAATTTGAAACCTGCAGGGGGGTTTGGGCAAAATATGACCCATCGCCGCTTACAGTAATTGGCATATTTTCGGTATGAAGAGTCATAATTTGAAACTGAAAATAGGTGCAGAGTCAGAATTCGGCTCGAAAATCACGCTCAGGAGTCAAATTTCCGACATTTCAGACATTTGGAAAACTGCATGGGGGTTTGGTCAAAATATGTCCCATCGCTGTTTTCAGTAATTGGCATATTTTCGGTATAGAAAGTCGTAATTTGAAACTGAAAATAGGTGCAGAGAGTCAGAATTCGGATAAAAAATCACGCTCAGGAGTCAAATTTCCGACATTTCGAAAACTGCAGGGGGTTTGGGCAAAATATGACCCATCGCCGTTTACAGTAATTGGCATATTTTCGGTATGAAACGTCGTAATTTGAAACGGAAAATAGGTGCAGAGAGTCAGAATTTGGCTCAAAAATCACGCTCAGGAGTAAAATTTCCGACATTTCAGACATTTTAAAAACTGCAGAGGGGTTTGGGCAAAATATGACCCATCGTAGTTTTCAGTAATTGGCATATTTTCGATATAAAAAGTCGTAATTTGAAACTGAAAATAGGCGCAGAGAGTCAGAATTCGGATAAAAAATCACGCTCAGGAGTCAAATTTCCGTCATTTCAGACATTTTGAAAACTGCAGGAGGGTTTGGGCAAAATATGACCCATCGCCGCGTACAGTAATTGGCATATTTTCGGTATGAAACGTCGTAATCTGTAACTGAAAATAGGTGCAGAGAGTCAGAATTCGGCTAAAAAATCACGCTCAGGAGTGAAATTTCCGACATTTCAGACATTTTGAAAACTGCAAGTGGGTTTGGGAATAATATGACCCATCGCTGTTTTCAGTAATTGGCATATTTTCGGTATAGAAAGTCGTAATTTGAAACTGAAAATAGGTGCAGAGAGTCAGAATTCGGATAAAAAATCACGCTCAGGAGTCAAATTTCCGACATTTCAGACATTTTAAAAACTGCAGGGGGGTTTGGGCAAAATATGACCCATCGTAGTTTTCAGTAATTGGCATATTTTCGGTATGAAAAGTCATAATTTGAAACTGAAAATAGGTGCAGAGAGTCAGAATTCGGCTCAAAAATTACGCTCAGGAGTCAAATTTCCAGCATTTCAGACATTTTGAAAACTGCAGGGGGGTTTGGGCAAAATATGACCCATTGCCGTTTTCAGTAATTGGCATATTTTCGGTATGAAACGTCGTAATTTGAAACTGAAAATAGGTGCAGAGAGTCAGAATTCGGCTCAAAAATCACGCTCAGGAGTCAAATTTCCGACATTTCAGACATTTTGAATACTGCAGGGGGGTTTGGGCAAAATATGACCCATCGCCGTTTTCAGTAATTGGCATATTTTGGGTATAAAAAGTCGTAATTTGAAACTGAAAATAGGTGCAGAGAGTCTGAATTCGGATAAAAAATCACGCTCAGGAGTCAAATTTCCGACATTTCAGACATTTTTAAAACTGCAGGGGGGTTTGGGCAAAATATGACCCATCGCCGTTTTCAGTAATTGGCATATTTTCGGTATGAAAATTCGTAATTTGAAACTAAAAATAGGTGCAGAGAGTCAGAATTCGGCTCAAAAATCACGCTCAGGAGTCAAATTTCCGACATTTCAGACATTTTAAAAACTGCAGGGGGGTTTGGGCAAAATATGACCCATCGTACTTTTCAGTAATTGGCATATTTTCGGTATAAAAAGTCGTAATTTGAAACTGAAAATAGGTGCAATGAGTCAGAATTCGGATAAAAAATCACGCTCAGGAGTCAAATTTCCGACATTTCAGACATTTTGAAAACTGCATTGGGGTTTGGGCAAAATATGACCCATCGCCGTTTTCAGTAATTGGCATATTTTGGGTATAAAAAGTCGTAATTTGAGACTGAAAATAGGTGCAGAGAGTCAGAATTCAGATAAAAAATCACGCTCAGGAGTAAAATTTCCGACATTTCAGACATTTTGAAAACTGCGGGGGGTTTGGGCAAAATATGACCCATCGCCGTGTTCAGTAATTGGCATATTTTCGGTATGAAAATTCGTAATTTGAAACTGAAAATAGGTGCATTTTGTCAGAATTAGGCTCAAAAATCACGCTCAGGAGTCAAATTTCCGACATTTCAGACATTTTGAAAACTGCAGGGGGGTTTGGGCAAAATATGACCCATCGCCGCTTACAGTAATTGGTATATTTTCGGTATGAAACTTCGTAATTTGAAACTGAAAATAGGTGCAGAGAGTCAAAATTCGGCTCGAAAATCACGCTCAGGAGTCAAATTTCCGACATTTCAGACATTTGGTAAACTGCAAGGGGGTTTGGTCAAAAAATGTCCCATCGCTGTTTTCAGTAATTGGCATATTTTCGGTATAGAAAGTCGTAATTTGAAACTGAAAATAGGTGCAGAGAGTCAGAATTCGGATAAAAAATCACGCTCAGGAGTCAAATTTCCGACATTTCGAAAACTGCAGGGGGTTTGGGCAAAATATGACCCGTCGCCGTTTACAGTAATTGGCATATTTTCGGTATGAAACGTCGTAATTTGAAACGGAAAATAGGTGCAGAGAGTCAGAATTTGGCTCAAAAATCCCGCTCAGGAGTAAAATTTCCGACATTTCAGACATTTTAAAAACTGCAGGGGGGTTTGGGCAAAATATGACCCGTGGTAGTTTTCAGTAATTGGCATATTTTCGGTATAAAAAGTCGTAATTTGAAACTGAAAATAGGTGCAGAGAGTCAGAATTCGGATAAAGAATCACACTCAGGAGTCAAATTTCCGACATTTCAGACATTTTGAAAACTGCAGGGGGGTTTGGGCAAAATATGACCCATCGCTGTTTTCAGTAATTGGCACATTTTGGGTATAAAAAGTCGTAATTTGAGACTGAAAATAGGTGCAGAGAGTCAGAATTCAGATAAAAAATCACGCTCAGGAGTCAAATTTCCGACATTTCAGACATTTTGAAAACTGCTGGGGGGTTTGGGCAAAATATGACCCATCGCCGTTTTCAGTAATTGGCATATTTTGTAAAAAAAGTCGTAATTTGAAACTGAAAATAGGTTCAGACAGTCAGAATTCGGATAAAAAATCACGCTCAGGAGTCAAATTTCTGACATTTCAGACATTTTGAAAACTGCAGGGGGGTTTGTGCAAAATATGACCCATCGCCGCCTACAGTAATTGGCATATTTTCGGTATGAAACGTCATAATTTGAAACTGAAAATAGGTGCAGAGTCAGAATTCGGCTCGAAAATCACGCTCAGGAGTCAAATTTCCGACATTTCAGACATTTGGAAAACTGAATGGGGGTTTGGTCAAAATATGTCCCATCGCTGTTTTCAGTAATTGGCATATTTTCGGTATAGAAAGTCGTAATTTGAAACTGAAAATAGGTGCAGAGAGTCAGAATTCGGATAAAAAATCACGCTCAGGAGTCAAATTTCCGACATTTCGAAAACTGCAGGGGGTTTGGGCAAAATATGACCCATCGCTGTTTACAGTAATTGGCATATTTTCGGTATGAAACGTCGTAATTTGAAACGGAAAATAGGTGCAGAGAGTCAGAATTTGGCTCAAAAATCACGCTCAGGAGTAAAATTTCCGACATTTCAGACATTTTAAAAACTGCAGGGGGGTTTGCGCAAAATATGACCCATCGTAGTTTTCAGTAATTGGCATATTTTCGGTATAAAAAGTCGTAATTTGAAACTGAAAATAGGTGCAGAGAGTCAGAATTCGGCACAAAAATCATGCCCAGGAGTCAAATTTCCGACATTTCAGATATTTTGAAAACTGCAGGGGGGTTTGGGCAAAATATGACCCATCGCCGTTTTCAGTAATTGGCATATTTTGGGTATAAAAAGTCGTAATTTGAAACTGAAAATAGGCGCAGAGAGTCAGAATTCGGATAAAAAATCACGCTCAGGAGTCAAATTTCCGTCATTTCAGACATTTTGAAAACTGCAGGGGGGTTTGGGCAAAATATGACCCATCGCCGCGTACAGTAATTGGCATATTTTCGGTATGAAACGTCGTAATTTGAAACTGAAATTAGGTGCAGAGAGTCAGAATTCGGCTAAAAAATCACGCTCAGGAGTGAAATTTCCGACATTTCAGATATTTTGAAAACTGCAAGTGGGTTTGGGCATAATATGACCCATCGCTGTTTTCAGTAATTGGCATATTTTCGGTATAGAAAGTCGTAATTTGAAACTGAAAATAGGTGCAGAGAGTCAGAATTCGGATAAAAAATCACGCTCAGGAGTCAAATTTCCGACATTTCAGACATTTTAAAAACTGCAGGGGGGTTTGGGCAAAATATGACCCATCGTAGTTTTCAGTAATTGGCATATTTTCGGTATGAAAAGTCGTAATTTGAAACTGAAAATAGGTGCAGAGAGTCAGAATTCGGCTCAAAAATTACGCTCAGGAGTCAAATTTCCAGCATTTCAGACATTTTGAAAACTGCAGGGGGGTTTGGGCAAAATATGACCCATTGCCGTTTTCAGTAATTGGCATATTTTCGGTATGAAACGTCGTAATTTGAAACTGAAAATAGGTGCAGAGAGTCAGAATTCGGCTCAAAAATCACGCTCAGGAGTCAAATTTCCGACATTTCAGACATTTTGAAAACTGCAGGGGGGTTTGGGCAAAATATGACCCATCGGCGTTTACAGTAATTGGCATATTTTCGGTATGAAACTTCGTAATTTGAAACTGAAAATAGATGCAGAGAGTCAGAATTCGGCTCAGAAATCACGCTCAGGGTCAAATTTCCGTCATTTCAGACATTTTGAATACTGCAGGGGGGTTTGGGCAAAATATGACCCATCGCCGTTTTCAGTAATTGGCATATTTTGGGTATAAAAAGTCGTAATTTGAAACTGAAAATAGGTGCAGAGAGTCTGAATTCGGATAAAAAATCACGCTCAGGTGTCAAATTTCCGACATTTCAGACATTTTTAAAACTGCAGGGGGGTTTGGGCAAAATATGACCCATCGCCGTTTTCAGTAATTGGCATATTTTCGGTATGAAAATTCGTAATTTGAAACTAAAAATAGGTGCAGAGAGTCAGAATTCGGCTCAAAAATCACGCTCAGGAGTCATATTTCCGACATTTCAGACATTTTAAAAACTGCAGGGGGGTTTGGGCAAAATATGACCCATCGTACTTTTCAGTAATTGGCATATTTTCAGTATAAAAAGTCGTAATTTGAAACTGAAAATAGGTGCAGAGAGTCAGAATTCGGATAAAAAATCACGCTCAGGAGTCAAATTTCCGACATTTCGAAAACTGCAGGGGGTTTGGGCAAAATATGACCCATCGCCGTTTACAGTAATTGGCATATTTTCGGTATGAAACTTCGTAATTTGAAACGGAAAATAGGTGCAGAGAGTCAGAATTTGGCTCAAAAATCACGCTCAGGAGTAAAATTTCCGACATTTCAGACATTTTAAAAACTGCAGGGGGGTTTGGGCAAAATATGACCCATCGTAGTTTTCAGTAATTGGCATATTTTCGGTATAAAAAGTCGTAATTTGAAACTGAAAATAGGTGCAGAGAGTCAGAATTCGGCTCAAAAATCACGCTCAGGAGTCAAATTTCCGACATTTCAGACATTTTGAAAACTGCATTGGGGTTTGGGCAAAACATGACCCATCGCCGTTTTCAGTAATTGCATATTTTGGGTATAAAAAGTCGTAATTTGAGACTGAAAATAGGTGCAGAGATTTAGAATTCAGATAAAAAATCACGCTCAGGAGTCAAATTTCTGACATTTCAGACATTTTGAAAACTGCAGGGGGGTTTGGGCAAAATATGACCCATCGCCGTGTTCAGTAATTGGCATATTTTCGGTATGAAAATTCGTAATTTGAAACTGAAAATAGGTGCATTTTGTCAGAATTAGGCTAAAAATTCACGCTCAGGAGTCAAATTTCCGACATTTCAGACATTTTGAAAACTGCAGGGGGGGTTTGGGCAAAATATGACCCATCGCCGTTTTTAGTAATTGGCATATTTTGCGTATAAAAAGTCGTAATTTGAAACTGAAAATAGGTTCAGACAGTCAGAATTCGGATAAAAAATCACGCTCAGGAGTCAAATTTCTGACATTTCAGACAATTTGAAACCTGCAGGGGGGTTTGGGCAAAATATGACCCATCGCCGCTTACAGTAATTGGCATATTTTCGGTATGAAGCGTCATAATTTGAAACTGAAAATAGGTGCAGAGTCAGAATTCGGCTCGAAAATCACGCTCAGGAGTCAAGTTTCCGACATTTCAGACATTTGGAAAACTGCATGGGGGTTTGGTCAAAATATGTCCCATCGCTGTTTTCAGTAATTGGCATATTTTCGGTATAGAAAGTCGTAATTTGAAACTGAAAATAGGTGCAGAGAGTCAGAATTCGGATAAAAAATCACGCTCAGGAGTCAAATTTCCGACATTTCGAAAACTGCAGGGGGTTTGGGCAAAATATGACCCATCGCCGTTTACAGTAATTGGCATATTTTCGGTATGAAACGTCGTAATTTGAAACGGAAAATAGGTGCAGAGAGTCAGAATTTGGCTCAAAAATCACGCTCAGGAGTAAAATTTCCGACATTTCAGACATTTTAAAAACTGCAGAGGGGTTTGGGCAAAATATGACTCATCGTAGTTTTCAGTAATTGGCATATTTTCGGTATAAAAAGTCGTAATATGAAACTGAAAATAGGTGCAGAGAGTCAGAATTCGGATAAAAAATCACGCTCAGGAGTCAAATTTCCGACATTTCAGACATTTTGAAAACGGCAGGGGGGTTTGGGCAAAATATGACCCATTGCTGTTTACAGTAATTGGCATATTTTCGGTATGAAACGTCGTAATTTGAAACTGAAAATAGATGCAGAGAGTCAGCAGTCGGCTCATAAATCACGCTCAGGAGTCAAATTTCCGACATTTAGGACATTTTAAAAACTGCAGAGGGGTTTGGGCAAAATATAACCCGTCGCCGTTTTCAGTAATTGGCATATTTTCGGTATGAAAATTCGTAATTTGAAACTGAAAATAGGTGCAGAGAGTCAGAATTCGGCTCAAAAATCACGCTCAGGAGTCAAATTTCCGACATTTCAGACATTTTGAAAACTGCAGGGGGGCTTGGGCAAAATATGACCCATTGCCGTTTTCAGTAATTGGCATATTTTGGGTATAAAAAGTCGTAATTTGAGACTGAAAATAGGTGCAGAGAGTCAGAATTCAGATAAAAAATCACGCTCAGGAGTCAAATTTCCGACATTTCTGACATTTTGAAAACTGCAGGGGGGTTTGGGCAAAATATGACCCATCGCCGTGTTCAGTAATTGGCATATTTTCGGTATGAAAATTCGTAATTTGAAACTGAAAATAGGTGCATTTTGTCAGAATTAGGCTCAAAAATCACACTCAGGAGTCAAATTTCCGACATTTCAGACATTTTGAAAACTGCAGGAGGGTTTGGGCAAAATATGACCCATCGCCGTTTTTAGTAATTGGCATATTTTGCGTATAAAAAGTCGTAATTTGAAACTGAAAATAGGGTCAGACAGTCAGAATTCGGATAAAAAATCACGCTCAGGAGTCAAATTTCTGACATTTCAGACATTTTGAAAACTGCAGGGGGGTTTGGGCAAAATATGACCCATCGCCGCTTACAGTAATTGGTATATTTTCGGTATGAAACTTCGTAATTTGAAACTGAAAATAGGTGCAGAGAGTCAAAATTCGGCTCGAAAATCACGCTCAGGAGTCAAATTTCCGACATTTCAAACATTTGGAAAACTGCAAGGGGGTTTGGTCAAAAAATGTCCCATCGCTGTTTTCAGTAATTGGCATATTTTCGGTATAGAAAGTCGTAATTTGAAACTGAAAATAGGTGCAGAGAGTCAGAATTCGGATAAAAAATCACGCTCACGAGTCAAATTTCCGACATTTCGAAAACTGCAGGGGGTTTGGGCAAAATATGACCCGTCGCCGTTTAGAGTAATTGGCATATTTTCGGTATGAAACGTCGTAATTTGAAACGGAAAATAGGTGCAGAGAGTCAGAATTTGGCTCAAAAATCCCGCTCAGGAGTAAAATTTCCGACATTTCAGACATTTTAAAAACTGCAGGGGGGTTTGGGCAAAATATGACCCGTGGTAGTTTTCAGTAATTGGCATATTTTCGGTATAAAAAGTCGTAATTTGAAACTGAAAATAGGTGCAGAGAGTCAGATTCGGATAAAGAATCACACTCAGGAGTCAAATTTCCGACATTTCAGACATTTTGAAAACTGCAGGGGGGTTTGGGCAAAATATGACCCATCGCTGTTTTCAGTAATTGGCATATTTTGGGTATAAAAAGTCGTAATTTGAGACTGAAAATAGGTGCAGAGAGTCAGAATTCAGATAAAAAATCACGCTCAGGAGTCAAATTTCCGACATTTCAGACATTGTGAAAACTGCTGGGGTGTTTGGGAAAAATATGACCCATCGCCGTGTTCAGTAATTGGCATATTTTCGGTATGAAAATTCGTAATTTGAAACTGAAAATAGGTGCATTTTGTCAGAATTAGGCTCAAAAATCACGCTCAGGAGTCAAATTTCCGACATTTTGAAAACTGCAGGGGGGGTTGGGCAAAATATGACCCATCGCCGTTTTCAGTAATTGGCATATTTTGTAAAAAAAGTCGTAATTTGAAACTGAAAATAGGTTCAGACAGTCAGAATTCGGAAAAAAAATCACGCTCAGGAGTCAAATTTCTGACATTTCAGACATTTTGAAAACTGCAGGGGGGTTTGGGCAAAATATGACCCATCGCCGCTTACAGTAATTGGCATATTTTCGGTATGAAGCGTCATAATTTGAAACTGAAAATAGGTGCAGAGTCAGAATTCGGCTCGAAAATCACGCTCAGGAGTCAAATTTCCGACATTTCAGACATTTGGAAAACTGCATGGGGGTTTGGTCAAAATATGTCCCATCGCTGTTTTCAGTAATTGGCATATTTTCGGTATAGAAAGTCGTAATTTGAAACTGAAAATAGGTGCAGAGAGTCAGAATTCGGATAAAAAATCACGCTCAGGAGTCAAATTTCCGACATTTCGAAAACTGCAGGGGGTTTGGGCAAAATATGACCCATCGCCGTTTACAGTAATTGGCATATTTTCGGTATGAAACATCGTAATTTGAAACGGAAAATTGGTGCAGAGAGTCAGAATTTGGCTCAAAAATCACGCTCAGGAGTAAAATTTCCGACATTTCAGACATTTTAAAAACTGCAGGGGGGTTTGGGCAAAATATGACCCATCGTAGTTTTCAGTAATTGGCATATTTTCGGTATAAAAAGTCGTAATATGAAACTGAAAATAGGTGCAGAGAGTCAGAATTCGGATAAAAAATCACGCTCAGGAGTCAAATTTCCGACATTTCAGACATTTTGAAATCGGCAGGGGGGTTTGGGCAAAATATGACCCATTGCTGTTTACAGTAATTGGCATATTTTCGGTATGAAACGTCGTAATTTGAAACTGAAAATAGATGCAGAGAGTCAGCATTCGGCTCATAAATCACGCTCAGGAGTCAAATTTCCGACATTTAGGACATTTTAAAAACTGCAGGGGGGTTTGGGCAAAATATGACCCGTCGCCGTTTTCAGTAATTGGCATATTTTCGGTATGAAAATTCGTAATTTGAAACTGAAAATAGGTGCAGAGAGTCAGAATTCGGCTCAAAAATCACGCTCAGGAGTCAAATTTCCGACATTTCAGACATTTTGAAAACTGCAGGGGGGCTTGGGCAAAATATGACCCATTGCCGTTTTCAGTTATTGGCATATTTTGGGTATAAAAATTCGTAATTTGAAACTGAAAATAGGTGCAGAGAGTCAGAATTCGGATAAAAAATCACGGTCAGGAGTCAAATTTAAGACATTTCAGACATTTTGAAAACTGCAGGGGGGTTTGGGCAAAATATGACCCATCGCTGTTTACAGTAATTGGCATATTTTCGGTATGAAACGTCGTAATTTGAAACTGAAAATAGGTGCAGAGAGTCAAAATTCGGCTCGAAAATCATGCTCAGGAGTCAAATTTCCGACATTTCAGATATTTTGGAAACTGCAGGGGGGGTTTGGGCAAAATATAACCCATTGCCATTTTCAGTAATTGGCATATTTTCGGTATAAAAAGTCGTAATTTGAAACTGAAAATAGGTGCAGAGAGTCAGAATTCGGCTCAAAAATCACGCTCAAGAGTCAAATTTGCGACATTTCACACATTTTGAAAACTGCAGGGGGGTTTGGGCAAAATATGACCCATCGCTGTTTTCAGTAATTGGCATATTTTGGGTATAAAAAGTCGTAATTTGAGACTGAAAATAGGTGCAGAGAGTCAGAATTCAGATAAAAAATCACGCTCAGGAGTCAAATTTCCGACATTTCAGACATTGTGAAAACTGCTGGGGTGTTTGGGAAAAATATGACCCATCGCCGTGTTCAGTAATTGGCATATTTTCGGTATGAAAATTCGTAATTTGAAACTGAAAATAGGTGCATTTTGTCAGAATTAGGCTCAAAAATCACGCTCAGGAGTCAAATTTCCGACATTTTGAAAACTGCAGGGGGGTTTGGGCAAAATATGACCCATCGCCGTTTTCAGTAATTGGCATATTTTGTAAAAAAAGTCGTAATTTGAAACTGAAAATAGGTTCAGACAGTCAGAATTCGGAAAAAAAATCACGCTCAGGAGTCAAATTTCTGACATTTCAGACATTTTGAAAACTGCAGGGGGGTTTGGGCAAAATATGACCCATCGCCGCTTACAGTAATTGGCATATTTTCGGTATGAAGCGTCATAATTTGAAACTGAAATAGGTGCAGAGTCAGAATTCGGCTCGAAAATCACGCTCAGGAGTCAAATTTCCGACATTTCAGACATTTGGAAAACTGCATGGGGGTTTGGTCAAAATATGTCCCATCGCTGTTTTCAGTAATTGGCATATTTTCGGTATAGAAAGTCGTAATTTGAAACTGAAAATAGGTGCAGAGAGTCAGAATTCGGATAAAAAATCACGCTCAGGAGTCAAATTTCCGACATTTCGAAAACTGCAGGGGGTTTGGGCAAAATATGACCCATCGCCGTTTACAGTAATTGGCATATTTTCGGTATGAAACATCGTAATTTGAAACGGAAAATTGGTGCAGAGAGTCAGAATTTGGCTCAAAAATCACGCTCAGGAGTAAAATTTCCGACATTTCAGACATTTTAAAAACTGCAGGGGGGTTTGGGCAAAATATGACCCATCGTAGTTTTCAGTAATTGGCATATTTTCGGTATAAAAAGTCGTAATATGAAACTGAAAATAGGTGCAGAGAGTCAGAATTCGGATAAAAAATCACGCTCAGGAGTAAAATTTCCGACATTTCAGACATTTTGAAAACGGCAGGGGGGTTTGGGCAAAATATGACCCATTGCTGTTTACAGTAATTGGCATATTTTCGGTATGAAACGTCGTAATTTGAAACTGAAAATAGATGCAGAGAGTCAGCATTCGGCTCATAAATCACGCTCAGGAGTCAAATTTCCGACATTTAGGACATTTTAAAAACTGCAGGGGGGTTTGGGCAAAATATGACCCGTCGCCGTTTTCAGTAATTGGCATATTTTCGGTATGAAAATTCGTAATTTGAAACTGAAAATAGGTGCAGAGAGTCAGAATTCGGCTCAAAAATCACGCTCAGGAGTCAAATTTCCGACATTTCAGACATTTTGAAAACTGCAGGGGGGCTTGGGCAAAATATGACCCATTGCCGTTTTCAGTTATTGGCATATTTTGGGTATAAAAATTCGTAATTTGAAACTGAAAATAGGTGCAGAGAGTCAGAATTCGGATAAAAAATCACGGTCAGGAGTCAAATTTAAGACATTTCAGACATTTTGAAAACTGCAGGGGGGTTTGGGCAAAATATGACCCATCGCTGTTTACAGTAATTGGCATATTTTCGGTATGAAACGTCGTAATTTGAAACTGAAAATAGGTGCAGAGAGTCAAAATTCGGCTCGAAAATCATGCTCAGGAGTCAAATTTCCGACATTTCAGATATTTTGGAAACTGCAGGGGGGGTTTGGGCAAAATATAACCCATTGCCATTTTCAGTAATTGGCATATTTTCGGTATAAAAAGTCGTAATTTGAAACTGAAAATAGGTGCAGAGAGTCAGAATTCGGCTCAAAAATCACGCTCAAGAGTCAAATTTCCGACATTTCACACATTTTGAAAACTGCAGGGGGGTTTGGGCAAAATATGACCCTATCGCTGTTTTCAGTAATTGGCATATTTTCGGTATAAAAATTCGTAATTTGAAACTGAAAATAGGTGCAGAGAGTCAGAATTCGGCTCAAAAATCACGCTCAGGAGTCAAATTTCCGACATTTGAGACATTTTAAAAACTGCAGGGGGGTTTGGGCAGAATATGACCTATCGCCGTTTTCAGTAATTGGCATATTTTCGGTATAAAAAGTCGTTATTTGAAACTGAAAATAGGTGCAGAGAGTCAAAATTCGGCTCAAAAATCATGCTCAGGAGTCAAATTTCCGACATTTCAGAAATTTTGAAAACTGCAGGGGGGTTTGGGCAAAATATGACCCATCGGCGTTTTCAGTAATTGGCATATTTTCGGTATGAAACGTCGTAATTTGAAACTGAAAATAGGTGCAGAGAGTCAGAATTCGGCTCAAAAATCACGCTCAGGAGTCAAATTTCCGAGATTTCAGACATTTTGAAAATTGCAGGGGGGTTTGGGCAAAATATGACCCATCGGCGTTTACAGTAATTGGCATATTTTCGGCATGAAACTTCGTAATTTGAAACTGAAAATATATGCAGAGAGTCAGAATTCGGCTAAAAAATCACGCTCAGGAGTCAAATTTCTGACATTTCAGACATTTTAAAAACTGCAGGGGGGTTTGGGCAAAATATGACCCATCGCTGTTTTCAGTAATTGGCATATTTTCGGTATAAAAAGTCGTAATTTGTGACTGAAAATAGGTGCAGAGAGTCAGAATTCGGCACAAAAATCATGCTCAGGAGTAAAATTTCCGACATTTCAGACATTTTGAAAACTGCAGGGGGGTTTGGGCAAAATATGACCCATCGCTGTGTTCAGTAATTGGCATATTTTCGGTATGAAACGTCGTAATATGAAACTGAAAATAGGTGCAGAGAGTCAGAATTCGGATAAAAAATCACGCTCAGGAGTCAAATTTCCGACATTTCAGACATTTTGAAAACGGCAGGGGGGTTTGGGCAAAATATGACCCATTGCTGTTTACAGTAATTGGCATATTTTCGGTATGAAACGTCGTAATTTGAAACTGAAAATAGATGCAGAGAGTCAGCATTCGGCTCATAAATCACGCTCAGGAGTCAAATTTCCGACATTTAGGACATTTTAAAAACTGCAGGGGGGTTTGGGCAAAATATGACCCGTCGCCGTTTTCAGTAATTGGCATATTTTCGGTATGAAAATTCGTAATTTGAAACTGAAAATAGGTGCAGAGAGTCAGAATTCGGCTCAAAAATCACGCTCAGGAGTCAAATTTCCGACATTTCAGACATTTTGAAAACTGCAGGGGGGCTTGGGCAAAATATGACCCATTGCCGTTTTCAGTTATTGGCATATTTTGGGTATAAAAATTCGTAATTTGAAACTGAAAATAGGTGCAGAGAGTCAGAATTCGGATAAAAAATCACGGTCAGGAGTCAAATTTAAGACATTTCAGACATTTTGAAAACTGCAGGGGGGTTTGGGCAAAATATGACCCATCGCTGTTTACAGTAATTGGCATATTTTCGGTATGAAACGTCGTAATTTGAAACTGAAAATAGGTGCAGAGAGTCAAAATTCGGCTCGAAAATCATGCTCAGGAGTCAAATTTCCGACATTTCAGATATTTTGGAAACTGCAGGGGGGGTTTGGGCAAAATATAACCCATTGCCATTTTCAGTAATTGGCATATTTTCGGTATAAAAAGTCGTAATTTGAAACTGAAAATAGGTGCAGAGAGTCAGAATTCGGCTCAAAAATCACGCTCAAGAGTCAAATTTCCGACATTTCACACATTTTGAAAACTGCAGGGGGGTTTGGGCAAAATATGACCCCATCGCTGTTTTCAGTAATTGGCATATTTTCGGTATAAAAATTCGTAATTTGAAACTGAAAATAGGTGCAGAGAGTCAGAATTCGGCTCAAAAATCACGCTCAGGAGTCAAATTTCCGACATTTGAGACATTTTAAAAACTGCAGGGGGGTTTGGGCAGAATATGACCTATCGCCGTTTTCAGTAATTGGCATATTTTCGGTATAAAAAGTCGTTATTTGAAACTGAAAATAGGTGCAGAGAGTCAAAATTCGGCTCAAAAATCATGCTCAGGAGTCAAATTTCCGACATTTCAGAAATTTTGAAAACTGCAGGGGGGTTTGGGCAAAATATGACCCATCGGCGTTTTCAGTAATTGGCATATTTTCGGTATGAAACGTCGTAATTTGAAACTGAAAATAGGTGCAGAGAGTCAGAATTCGGCTCAAAAATCACGCTCAGGAGTCAAATTTCCGAGATTTCAGACATTTTGAAAATTGCAGGGGGGTTTGGGCAAAATATGACCCATCGGCGTTTACAGTAATTGGCATATTTTCGGCATGAAACTTCGTAATTTGAAACTGAAAATATATGCAGAGAGTCAGAATTCGGCTAAAAAATCACGCTCAGGAGTCAAATTTCTGACATTTCAGACATTTTAAAAACTGCAGGGGGGTTTGGGCAAAATATGACCCATCGCTGTTTTCAGTAATTGGCATATTTTCGGTATAAAAAGTCGTAATTTGTGACTGAAAATAGGTGCAGAGAGTCAGAATTCGGCACAAAAATCATGCTCAGGAGTAAAATTTCCGACATTTCAGACATTTTGAAAACTGCAGGGGGGTTTGGGCAAAATATGACCCATCGCTGTGTTCAGTAATTGGCATATTTTCGGTATGAAACGTCGTAATATGAAACTGAAAATAGGTGCAGAGAGTCAGAATTCGGATAAAAAATCACGCTCAGGAGTCAAATTTCCGACATTTCAGACATTTTGAAAACGGCAGGGGGGTTTGGGCAAAATATGACCCATTGCTGTTTACAGTAATTGGCATATTTTCGGTATGAAACGTCGTAATTTGAAACTGAAAATAGATGCAGAGAGTCAGCATTCGGCTCATAAATCACGCTCAGGAGTCAAATTTCCGACATTTAGGACATTTTAAAAACTGCAGGGGGGTTTGGGCAAAATATGACCCGTCGCCGTTTTCAGTAATTGGCATATTTTCGGTATGAAAATTCGTAATTTGAAACTGAAAATAGGTGCAGAGAGTCAGAATTCGGCTCAAAAATCACGCTCAGGAGTCAAATTTCCGACATTTCAGACATTTTGAAAACTGCAGGGGGGCTTGGGCAAAATATGACCCATTGCCGTTTTCAGTTATTGGCATATTTTGGGTATAAAAATTCGTAATTTGAAACTGAAAATAGGTGCAGAGAGTCAGAATTCGGATAAAAAATCACGCTCAGGAGTCAAATTTCCGACATTTCGAAAACTGCAGGGGGTTTGGGCAAAATATGACCCATCGCCGTTTACAGTAATTGGCATATTTTCGGTATGAAACATCGTAATTTGAAACGGAAAATTGGTGCAGAGAGTCAGAATTTGGCTCAAAAATCACGCTCAGGAGTAAAATTTCCGACATTTCAGACATTTTAAAAACTGCAGGGGGGTTTGGGCAAAATATGACCCATCGTAGTTTTCAGTAATTGGCATATTTTCGGTATAAAAAGTCGTAATATGAAACTGAAAATAGGTGCAGAGAGTCAGAATTCGGATAAAAAATCACGCTCAGGAGTAAAATTTCCGACATTTCAGACATTTTGAAAACGGCAGGGGGGTTTGGGCAAAATATGACCCATTGCTGTTTACAGTAATTGGCATATTTTCGGTATGAAACGTCGTAATTTGAAACTGAAAATAGATGCAGAGAGTCAGCATTCGGCTCATAAATCACGCTCAGGAGTCAAATTTCCGACATTTAGGACATTTTAAAAACTGCAGGGGGGTTTGGGCAAAATATGACCCGTCGCCGTTTTCAGTAATTGGCATATTTTCGGTATGAAAATTCGTAATTTGAAACTGAAAATAGGTGCAGAGAGTCAGAATTCGGCTCAAAAATCACGCTCAGGAGTCAAATTTCCGACATTTCAGACATTTTGAAAACTGCAGGGGGGCTTGGGCAAAATATGACCCATTGCCGTTTTCAGTTATTGGCATATTTTGGGTATAAAAATTCGTAATTTGAAACTGAAAATAGGTGCAGAGAGTCAGAATTCGGATAAAAAATCACGGTCAGGAGTCAAATTTAAGACATTTCAGACATTTTGAAAACTGCAGGGGGGTTTGGGCAAAATATGACCCATCGCTGTTTACAGTAATTGGCATATTTTCGGTATGAAACGTCGTAATTTGAAACTGAAAATAGGTGCAGAGAGTCAAAATTCGGCTCGAAAATCATGCTCAGGAGTCAAATTTCCGACATTTCAGATATTTTGGAAACTGCAGGGGGGGTTTGGGCAAAATATAACCCATTGCCATTTTCAGTAATTGGCATATTTTCGGTATAAAAAGTCGTAATTTGAAACTGAAAATAGGTGCAGAGAGTCAGAATTCGGCTCAAAAATCACGCTCAAGAGTCAAATTTCCGACATTTCACACATTTTGAAAACTGCAGGGGGGTTTGGGCAAAATATGACCCCATCGCTGTTTTCAGTAATTGGCATATTTTCGGTATAAAAATTCGTAATTTGAAACTGAAAATAGGTGCAGAGAGTCAGAATTCGGCTCAAAAATCACGCTCAGGAGTCAAATTTCCGACATTTGAGACATTTTAAAAACTGCAGGGGGGTTTGGGCAGAATATGACCTATCGCCGTTTTCAGTAATTGGCATATTTTCGGTATAAAAAGTCGTTATTTGAAACTGAAAATAGGTGCAGAGAGTCAAAATTCGGCTCAAAAATCATGCTCAGGAGTCAAATTTCCGACATTTCAGAAATTTTGAAAACTGCAGGGGGGTTTGGGCAAAATATGACCCATCGGCGTTTTCAGTAATTGGCATATTTTCGGTATGAAACGTCGTAATTTGAAACTGAAAATAGGTGCAGAGAGTCAGAATTCGGCTCAAAAATCACGCTCAGGAGTCAAATTTCCGAGATTTCAGACATTTTGAAAATTGCAGGGGGGTTTGGGCAAAATATGACCCATCGGCGTTTACAGTAATTGGCATATTTTCGGCATGAAACTTCGTAATTTGAAACTGAAAATATATGCAGAGAGTCAGAATTCGGCTAAAAAATCACGCTCAGGAGTCAAATTTCTGACATTTCAGACATTTTAAAAACTGCAGGGGGGTTTGGGCAAAATATGACCCATCGCTGTTTTCAGTAATTGGCATATTTTCGGTATAAAAAGTCGTAATTTGTGACTGAAAATAGGTGCAGAGAGTCAGAATTCGGCACAAAAATCATGCTCAGGAGTAAAATTTCCGACATTTCAGACATTTTGAAAACTGCAGGGGGGTTTGGGCAAAATATGACCCATCGCTGTGTTCAGTAATTGGCATATTTTCGGTATGAAACGTCGTAATATGAAACTGAAAATAGGTGCAGAGAGTCAGAATTCGGATAAAAAATCACGCTCAGGAGTCAAATTTCCGACATTTCAGACATTTTGAAAACGGCAGGGGGGTTTGGGCAAAATATGACCCATTGCTGTTTACAGTAATTGGCATATTTTCGGTATGAAACGTCGTAATTTGAAACTGAAAATAGATGCAGAGAGTCAGCATTCGGCTCATAAATCACGCTCAGGAGTCAAATTTCCGACATTTAGGACATTTTAAAAACTGCAGGGGGGTTTGGGCAAAATATGACCCGTCGCCGTTTTCAGTAATTGGCATATTTTCGGTATGAAAATTCGTAATTTGAAACTGAAAATAGGTGCAGAGAGTCAGTATTCGGCTCAAAAATCACGCTCAGGAGTCAAATTTCCGACATTTCAGACATTTTGAAAACTGCAGGGGGGCTTGGGCAAAATATGACCCATTGCCGTTTTCAGTTATTGGCATATTTTGGGTATAAAAATTCGTAATTTGAAACTGAAAATAGGTGCAGAGAGTCAGAATTCGGATAAAAAATCACGGTCAGGAGTCAAATTTAAGACATTTCAGACATTTTGAAAACTGCAGGGGGGTTTGGGCAAAATATGACCCATCGCTGTTTACAGTAATTGGCATATTTTCGGTATGAAACGTCGTAATTTGAAACTGAAAATAGGTGCAGAGAGTCAAAATTCGGCTCGAAAATCATGCTCAGGAGTCAAATTTCCGACATTTCAGATATTTTGGAAACTGCAGGGGGGGTTTGGGCAAAATATAACCCATTGCCATTTTCAGTAATTGGCATATTTTCGGTATAAAAAGTCGTAATTTGAAACTGAAAATAGGTGCAGAGAGTCAGAATTCGGCTCAAAAATCACGCTCAAGAGTCAAATTTCCGACATTTCACACATTTTGAAAACTGCAGGGGGGTTTGGGCAAAATATGACCCATCGCTGTTTTCAGTAATTGGCATATTTTGGGTATAAAAAGTCGTAATTTGAGACTGAAAATAGGTGCAGAGAGTCAGAATTCAGATAAAAAATCACGCTCAGGAGTCAAATTTCCGACATTTCAGACATTGTGAAAACTGCTGGGGTGTTTGGGAAAAATATGACCCATCGCCGTGTTCAGTAATTGGCATATTTTCGGTATGAAAATTCGTAATTTGAAACTGAAAATAGGTGCATTTTGTCAGAATTAGGCTCAAAAATCACGCTCAGGAGTCAAATTTCCGACATTTTGAAAACTGCAGGGGGGTTTGGGCAAAATATGACCCATCGCCGTTTTCAGTAATTGGCATATTTTGTAAAAAAAGTCGTAATTTGAAACTGAAAATAGGTTCAGACAGTCAGAATTCGGAAAAAAAATCACGCTCAGGAGTCAAATTTCTGACATTTCAGACATTTTGAAAACTGCAGGGGGGTTTGGGCAAAATATGACCCATCGCCGCTTACAGTAATTGGCATATTTTCGGTATGAAGCGTCATAATTTGAAACTGAAAATAGGTGCAGAGTCAGAATTCGGCTCGAAAATCACGCTCAGGAGTCAAATTTCCGACATTTCAGACATTTGGAAAACTGCATGGGGGTTTGGTCAAAATATGTCCCATCGCTGTTTTCAGTAATTGGCATATTTTCGGTATAGAAAGTCGTAATTTGAAACTGAAAATAGGTGCAGAGAGTCAGAATTCGGATAAAAAATCACGCTCAGGAGTCAAATTTCCGACATTTCGAAAACTGCAGGGGGTTTGGGCAAAATATGACCCATCGCCGTTTACAGTAATTGGCATATTTTCGGTATGAAACATCGTAATTTGAAACGGAAAATTGGTGCAGAGAGTCAGAATTTGGCTCAAAAATCACGCTCAGGAGTAAAATTTCCGACATTTCAGACATTTTAAAAACTGCAGGGGGGTTTGGGCAAAATATGACCCATCGTAGTTTTCAGTAATTGGCATATTTTCGGTATAAAAAGTCGTAATATGAAACTGAAAATAGGTGCAGAGAGTCAGAATTCGGATAAAAAATCACGCTCAGGAGTCAAATTTCCGACATTTCAGACATTTTGAAAACGGCAAGGGGGTTTGGGCAAAATATGACCCATTGCTGTTTACAGTAATTGGCATATTTTCGGTATGAAACGTCGTAATTTGAAACTGAAAATAGATGCAGAGAGTCAGCATTCGGCTCATAAATCACGCTCAGGAGTCAAATTTCCGACATTTAGGACATTTTAAAAACTGCAGGGGGGTTTGGGCAAAATATGACCCGTCGCCGTTTTCAGTAATTGGCATATTTTCGGTATGAAAATTCGTAATTTGAAACTGAAAATAGGTGCAGAGAGTCAAAATTCGGCTCAAAAATCACGCTCAGGAGTCAAATTTCCGACATTTCAGACATTTTGAAAACTGCAGGGGGGCTTGGGGAAAATATGACCCATTGCCGTTTTCAGTTATTGGCATATTTTGGGTATAAAAATTCGTAATTTGAAACTGAAAATAGGTGCAGAGAGTCAGAATTCGGATAAAAAATCACGGTCAGGAGTCAAATTTAAGACATTTCAGACATTTTGAAAACTGCAGGGGGGTTTGGGCAAAATATGACCCATCGCTGTTTACAGTAATTGGCATATTTTCGGTATGAAACGTCGTAATTTGAAACTGAAAATAGGTGCAGAGAGTCAAAATTCGGCTCGAAAATCATGCTCAGGAGTCAAATTTCCGACATTTCAGATATTTTGGAAACTGCAGGGGGGGTTTGGGCAAAATATAACCCATTGCCATTTTCAGTAATTGGCATATTTTCGGTATAAAAAGTCGTAATTTGAAACTGAAAATAGGTGCAGAGAGTCAGAATTCGGCTCAAAAATCACGCTCAAGAGTCAAATTTCCGACATTTCACACATTTTGAAAACTGCAGGGGGGTTTGGGCAAAATATGACCCCATCGCTGTTTTCAGTAATTGGCATATTTTCGGTATAAAAATTCGTAATTTGAAACTGAAAATAGGTGCAGAGAGTCAGAATTCGGCTCAAAAATCACGCTCAGGAGTCAAATTTCCGACATTTGAGACATTTTAAAAACTGCAGGGGGGTTTGGGCAGAATATGACCTATCGCCGTTTTCAGTAATTGGCATATTTTCGGTATAAAAAGTCGTTATTTGAAACTGAAAATAGGTGCAGAGAGTCAAAATTCGGCTCAAAAATCATGCTCAGGAGTCAAATTTCCGACATTTCAGAAATTTTGAAAACTGCAGGGGGGTTTGGGCAAAATATGACCCATCGGCGTTTTCAGTAATTGGCATATTTTCGGTATGAAACGTCGTAATTTGAAACTGAAAATAGGTGCAGAGAGTCAGAATTCGGCTCAAAAATCACGCTCAGGAGTCAAATTTCCGAGATTTCAGACATTTTGAAAATTGCAGGGGGGTTTGGGCAAAATATGACCCATCGGCGTTTACAGTAATTGGCATATTTTCGGCATGAAACTTCGTAATTTGAAACTGAAAATATATGCAGAGAGTCAGAATTCGGCTAAAAAATCACGCTCAGGAGTCAAATTTCTGACATTTCAGACATTTTAAAAACTGCAGGGGGGTTTGGGCAAAATATGACCCATCGCTGTTTTCAGTAATTGGCATATTTTCGGTATAAAAAGTCGTAATTTGTGACTGAAAATAGGTGCAGAGAGTCAGAATTCGGCACAAAAATCATGCTCAGGAGTAAAATTTCCGACATTTCAGACATTTTGAAAACTGCAGGGGGGTTTGGGCAAAATATGACCCATCGCTGTGTTCAGTAATTGGCATATTTTCGGTATGAAACGTCGTAATATGAAACTGAAAATAGGTGCAGAGAGTCAGAATTCGGATAAAAAATCACGCTCAGGAGTCAAATTTCCGACATTTCAGACATTTTGAAAACGGCAGGGGGGTTTGGGCAAAATATGACCCATTGCTGTTTACAGTAATTGGCATATTTTCGGTATGAAACGTCGTAATTTGAAACTGAAAATAGATGCAGAGAGTCAGCATTCGGCTCATAAATCACGCTCAGGAGTCAAATTTCCGACATTTAGGACATTTTAAAAACTGCAGGGGGGTTTGGGCAAAATATGACCCGTCGCCGTTTTCAGTAATTGGCATATTTTCGGTATGAAAATTCGTAATTTGAAACTGAAAATAGGTGCAGAGAGTCAGAATTCGGCTCAAAAATCACGCTCAGGAGTCAAATTTCCGACATTTCAGACATTTTGAAAACTGCAGGGGGGCTTGGGCAAAATATGACCCATTGCCGTTTTCAGTAATTGGCATATTTTGGGTATAAAAATTCGTAATTTGAAACTGAAAATAGGTGCAGAGAGTCAGAATTCGGATAAAAAATCACGCTCAGGAGTCAAATTTAAGACATTTCAGACATTTTGAAAACTGCAGGGGGGTTTGGGCAAAATATGACCCATCGCTGTTTACAGTAATTGGCATATTTTCGGTATAAACGTCGTAATTTGAAACTGAAAATAGGTGCAGAGAGTCAAAATTCGGCTCGAAAATCATGCTCAGGAGTCAAATTTCCGACATTTCAGATATTTTGGAAACTGCAGGGGGGGTTTGGGCAAAATATAACCCATTGCCATTTTCAGTAATTGGCATATTTTCGGTATAAAAAGTCGTAATTTGAAACTGAAAATAGGTGCAGAGAGTCAGAATTCGGCTCAAAAATCACGCTCAAGAGTCAAATTTCCGACATTTCACACATTTTGAAAACTGCAGGGGGGTTTGGGCAAAATATGACCCCATCGCTGTTTTCAGTAATTGGCATATTTTCGGTACAAAAATTCGTAATTTGAAACTGAAAATAGGTGCAGAGAGTCAGAATTCGGCTCAAAAATCACGCTCAGGAGTCAAATTTCCGACATTTCAGACATTTTAAAAACTGCAGGGGGGTTTGGGCAGAATATGACCTATCGCCGTTTTCAGTAATTGGCATATTTTCGGTATAAAAAGTCGTTATTTGAAACTGAAAATAGGTGCAGAGAGTCAAAATTCGGCTCAAAAATCATGCTCAGGAGTCAAATTTCCGACATTTCAGAAATTTTGAAAACTGCAGGGGGGTTTGGGCAAAATATGACCCATCGGCGTTTTCAGTAATTGGCATATTTTCGGTATGAAACGTCGTAATTTGAAACTGAAAATAGGTGCAGAGAGTCAGAATTCGGCTCAAAAATCACGCTCAGGAGTCAAATTTCCGAGATTTCAGACATTTTGAAAATTGCAGGGGGGTTTGGGCAAAATATGACCCATCGGCGTTTACAGTAATTGGCATATTTTCGGCATGAAACTTCGTAATTTGAAACTGAAAATATATGCAGAGAGTCAGAATTCGGCTAAAAAATCACGCTCAGGAGTCAAATTTCTGACATTTCAGACATTTTAAAAACTGCAGGGGGGTTTGGGCAAAATATGACCCATCGCTGTTTTCAGTAATTGGCATATTTTCGGTATAAAAAGTCGTAATTTGTGACTGAAAATAGGTGCAGAGAGTCAGAATTCGGCACAAAAATCATGCTCAGGAGTAAAATTTCCGACATTTCAGACATTTTGAAAACTGCAGGGGGGTTTGGGCAAAATATGACCCATCGCTGTGTTCAGTAATTGGCATATTTTCGGTATGAAACGTCGTAATATGAAACTGAAAATAGGTGCAGAGAGTCAGAATTCGGATAAAAAATCACGCTCAGGAGTCAAATTTCCGACATTTCAGACATTTTGAAAACGGCAGGGGGGTTTGGGCAAAATATGACCCATTGCTGTTTACAGTAATTGGCATATTTTCGGTATGAAACGTCGTAATTTGAAACTGAAAATAGATGCAGAGAGTCAGCATTCGGCTCATAAATCACGCTCAGGAGTCAAATTTCCGACATTTAGGACATTTTAAAAACTGCAGGGGGGTTTGGGCAAAATATGACCCGTCGCCGTTTTCAGTAATTGGCATATTTTCGGTATGAAAATTCGTAATTTGAAACTGAAAATAGGTGCAGAGAGTCAGAATTCGGCTCAAAAATCACGCTCAGGAGTCAAATTTCCGACATTTCAGACATTTTGAAAACTGCAGGGGGGCTTGGGCAAAATATGACCCATTGCCGTTTTCAGTAATTGGCATATTTTGGGTATAAAAATTCGTAATTTGAAACTGAAAATAGGTGCAGAGAGTCAGAATTCGGATAAAAAATCACGCTCAGGAGTCAAATTTAAGACATTTCAGACATTTTGAAAACTGCAGGGGGGTTTGGGCAAAATATGACCCATCGCTGTTTACAGTAATTGGCATATTTTCGGTATGAAACGTCGTAATTTGAAACTGAAAATAGGTGCAGAGAGTCAAAATTCGGCTCGAAAATCATGCTCAGGAGTCAAATTTCCGACATTTCAGATATTTTGGAAACTGCAGGGGGGTTTGGGCAAAATATAACCCATTGCCATTTTCAGTAATTGGCATATTTTCGGTATAAAAAGTCGTAATTTGAAACTGAAAATAGGTGCAGAGAGTCAGAATTCGGCTCAAAAATCACGCTCAAGAGTCAAATTTCCGACATTTCACACATTTTGAAAACTGCAGGGGGGTTTGGGCAAAATATGACCCCATCGCTGTTTTCAGTAATTGGCATATTTTCGGTATAAAAATTCGTAATTTGAAACTGAAAATAGGTGCAGAGAGTCAGAATTCGGCTCAAAAATCACGCTCAGGAGTCAAATTTCCGACATTTCAGACATTTTAAAAACTGCAGGGGGGTTTGGGCAGAATATGACCTATCGCCGTTTTCAGTAATTGGCATATTTTCGGTATAAAAAGTCGTTATTTGAAACTGAAAATAGGTGCAGAGAGTCAAAATTCGGCTCAAAAATCATGCTCAGGAGTCAAATTTCCGACATTTCAGAAATTTTGAAAACTGCAGGGGGGTTTGGGCAAAATATGACCCATCGGCGTTTTCAGTAATTGGCATATTTTCGGTATGAAACGTCGTAATTTGAAACTGAAAATAGGTGCAGAGAGTCAGAATTCGGCTCAAAAATCACGCTCAGGAGTCAAATTTCCGACATTTCAGACATTTTGAAAATTGCAGGGGGGTTTGGGCAAAATATGACCCATCGGCGTTTAGAGTAATTGGCATATTTTCGGCATGAAACTTCGTAATTTGAAACTGAAAATAGATGCAGAGAGTCAGAATTCGGCTAAAAAATCACGCTCAGGAGTCAAATTTCTGACATTTCAGACATTTTAAAAACTGCAGGGGGGTTTGGGCAAAATATGACCCATCGCTGTTTTCAGTAATTGGCATATTTTGGGTATAAAAAGTCGTAATTTGTGACTGAAAATAGGTGCAGAGAGTCAGAATTCGGCACAAAAATCATGCTCAGGAGTAAAATTTCCGACATTTCAGACATTTTGAAAACTGCAGGGGGGTTTGGGCAATATATGACCCATCGCTGTGTTTAGTAATTGGCATATTTTCGGTATGAAACGTCGTAATATGAAACTGAAAATAGGTGCAGAGTCAGAATTCGGATAAAAAATCACGCTCAGGAGTCAAATTTCCGACATTTCAGACATTTTGAAAACGGCAGGGGGGTTTGGGCAAAATATGACCCATTGCTGTTTACAGTAATTGGCATATTTTCAGTATGAAACGTCGTAATTTGAAACTGAAAATAGATGCAGAGAGTCAGCATTCGGCTCATAAATCACGCTCAGGAGTCAAATTTCCGACATTTAGGACATTTTAAAAACTGCAGGGGGGTTTGGGCAAAATATGACCCGTCGCCGTTTTCAGTAATTGGCATATTTTCGGTATGAAAATTCGTAATTTGAAACTGAAAATAGGTGCAGAGAGTCAGAATTCGGCTCAAAAATCACGCTCAGGAGTCAAATTTCCGACATTTCAGACATTTTGAAAACTGCAGGGGGGCTTGGGCAAAATATGACCCATTGCCGTTTTCAGTAATTGGCATATTTTGGGTATAAAAATTCGTAATTTGAAACTGAAAATAGGTGCAGAGTCAGAATTCGGATAAAAAATCACGCTCAGGAGTCAAATTTAAGACATTTCAGACATTTTGAAAACTGCAGGGGGGTTTGGGCAAAATATGACCCATCGTACTTTTCAGTAATTGGCATATTTTCAGTATAAAAAGTCGTAATTTGAAACTGAAAATAGGTGCAGAGAGTCAGAATTCGGATAAAAAATCACGCTCAGGAGTCAAATTTCCGACATTTCGAAAACTGCAGGGGGTTTGGGCAAAATATGACCCATCGCCGTTTACAGTAATTGGCATATTTTCGGTATGAAACTTCGTAATTTGAAACGGAAAATAGGTGCAGAGAGTCAGAATTTGGCTCAAAAATCACGCTCAGGAGTAAAATTTCCGACATTTCAGACATTTTAAAAACTGCAGGGGGGTTTGGGCAAAATATGACCCATCGTAGTTTTCAGTAATTGGCATATTTTCGGTATAAAAAGTCGTAATTTGAAACTGAAAATAGGTGCAGAGAGTCAGAATTCGGCTCAAAAATCACGCTCAGGAGTCAAATTTCCGACATTTCAGACATTTTGAAAACTGCATTGGGGTTTGGGCAAAATATGACCCATCGCCGTTTTCAGTAATTGCATATTTTGGGTATAAAAAGTCGTAATTTGAGACTGAAAATAGGTGCAGAGATTTAGAATTCAGATAAAAAATCACGCTCAGGAGTCAAATTTCTGACATTTCAGACATTTTGAAAACTGCAGGGGGGTTTGGGCAAAATATGACCCATCGCCGTGTTCAGTAATTGGCATATTTTCGGTATGAAAATTCGTAATTTGAAACTGAAAATAGGTGCATTTTGTCAGAATTAGGCTAAAAAATCACGCTCAGGAGTCAAATTTCCGACATTTCAGTCATTTTGAAAACTGCAGGGGGGGTTTGGGCAAAATATGACCCATCGCCGTTTTTAGTAATTGGCATATTTTGCGTATAAAAAGTCGTAATTTGAAACTGAAAATAGGTTCAGACAGTCAGAATTCGGATAAAAAATCACGCTCAGGAGTCAAATTTCTGACATTTCAGACATTTTGAAACCTGCAGGGGGGTTTGGGCAAAATATGACCCATCGCCGCTTACAGTAATTGGCATATTTTCGGTATGAAGCGTCATAATTTGAAACTGAAAATAGGTGCAGAGTCAGAATTCGGCTCGAAAATCACGCTCAGGAGTCAAATTTCCGACATTTCAGACATTTGGAAAACTGCATGGGGGTTTGGTCAAAATATGTCCCATCGCTGTTTTCAGTAATTGGCATATTTTCGGTATAGAAAGTCGTAATTTGAAACTGAAAATAGGTGCAGAGAGTCAGAATTCGGATAAAAAATCACGCTCAGGAGTCAAATTTCCGACATTTCGAAAACTGCAGGGGGTTTGGGCAAAATATGACCCATCGCCGTTTACAGTAATTGGCATATTTTCGGTATGAAACGTCGTAATTTGAAACGGAAAATAGGTGCAGAGAGTCAGAATTTGGCTCAAAAATCACGCTCAGGAGTAAAATTTCCGACATTTCAGACATTTTAAAAACTGCAGAGGGGTTTGGGCAAAATATGACCCATCGTAGTTTTCAGTAATTGGCATATTTTCGGTATAAAAAGTCGTAATATGAAACTGAAAATAGGTGCAGAGAGTCAGAATTCGGATAAAAAATCACGCTCAGGAGTCAAATTTCCGACATTTCAGACATTTTGAAAACGGCAGGGGGTTTGGGCAAAATATGACCCATTGCTGTTTACAGTAATTGGCATATTTTCGGTATGAAACGTCGTAATTTGATACTGAAAATAGATGCAGAGAGTCAGCATTCGGCTCATAAATCACGCTCAGGAGTCAAATTTCCGACATTTAGGACATTTTAAAAACTGCAGAGGGGTTTGGGCAAAATATGACCCGTCGCCGTTTTCAGTAATTGGCATATTTTCGGTATGAAAATTCGTAATTTGAAACTGAAAATAGGTGCAGAGAGTCAGAATTCGGCTCAAAAATCACGCTCAGGAGTCAAATTTCCGACATTTCAGACATTTTGAAAACTGCAGGGGGCTTGGGCAAAATATGACCCATTGCCGTTTTCAGTAATTGACATATTTTGGGTATAAAAAGTCGTAATTTGAGACTGAAAATAGGTGCAGAGAGTCAGAATTCAGATAAAAAATCACGCTCAGGAGTCAAATTTCCGACATTTCTGACATTTTGAAAACTGCAGGGGGGTTTGGGCAAAATATGACCCATCGCCGTGTTCAGTAATTGGCATATTTTCGGTATGAAAATTCGTAATTTGAAACTGAAAATAGGTGCATTTTGTCAGAATTAGGCTCAAAAATCACACTCAGGAGTCAAATTTCCGACATTTCAGACATTTTGAAAACTGCAGGGGGGTTTGGGCAAAATATGACCCTTCGCCGTTTTTAGTAATTGGCATATTTTGCGTATAAAAAGTCGTAATTTGAAACTGAAAATAGGTTCAGACAGTCAGAATTCGGATAAAAAATCACGCTCAGGAGTCAAATTTCTGACATTTCAGACATTTTGAAAACTGCAGGGGGGTTTGGGCAAAATATGACCCATCGCCGCTTACAGTAATTGGTATATTTTCGGTATGAAACTTCGTAATTTGAAACTGAAAATAGGTGCAGAGAGTCAAAATTCGGCTCGAAAATCACGCTCAGGAGTCAAATTTCCGACATTTCAAACATTTGGAAAACTGCAAGGGGGTTTGGTCAAAAAATGTCCCATCGCTGTTTTCAGTAATTGGCATATTTTCGGTATAGAAAGTCGTAATTTGAAACTGAAAATAGGTGCAGAGAGTCAGAATTCGGATAAAAAATCACGCTCACGAGTCAAATTTCCGACATTTCGAAAACTGCAGGGGGTTTGGGCAAAATATGACCCGTCGCCGTTTAGAGTAATTGGCATATTTTCGGTATGAAACGTCGTAATTTGAAACGGAAAATAGGTGCAGAGAGTCAGAATTTGGCTCAAAAATCCCGCTCAGGAGTAAAATTTCCGACATTTCAGACATTTTAAAAACTGCAGGGGGGTTTGGGCAAAATATGACCCGTGGTAGTTTTCAGTAATTGGCATATTTTCGGTATAAAAAGTCGTAATTTGAAACTGAAAATAGGTGCAGAGAGTCAGATTCGGATAAAGAATCACACTCAGGAGTCAAATTTCCGACATTTCAGACATTTTGAAAACTGCAGGGGGGTTTGGGCAAAATATGACCCATCGCTGTTTTCAGTAATTGGCATATTTTGGGTATAAAAAGTCGTAATTTGAGACTGAAAATAGGTGCAGAGAGTCAGAATTCAGATAAAAAATCACGCTCAGGAGTCAAATTTCCGACATTTCAGACATTTTGAAAACTGCTGGGGTGTTTGGGAAAAATATGACCCATCGCCGTGTTCAGTAATTGGCATATTTTCGGTATGAAAATTCGTAATTTGAAACTGAAAATAGGTGCATTTTGTCAGAATTAGGCTCAAAAATCACGCTCAGGAGTCAAATTTCCGACATTTTGAAAACTGCAGGGGGGTTTGGGCAAAATATGACCCATCGCCGTTTTCAGTAATTGGCATATTTTGTAAAAAAAAGTCGTAATTTGAAACTGAAAATAGGTTCAGACAGTCAGAATTCGGAAAAAAAATCACGCTCAGGAGTCAAATTTCTGACATTTCAGACATTTTGAAAACTGCAGGGGGGTTTGGGCAAAATATGACCCATCGCCGCTTACAGTAATTGGCATATTTTCGGTATGAAGCGTCATAATTTGAAACTGAAAATAGGTGCAGAGTCAGAATTCGGCTCGAAAATCACGCTCAGGAGTCAAATTTCCGACATTTCAGACATTTGGAAAACTGCATGGGGGTTTGGTCAAAATATGTCCCATCGCTGTTTTCAGTAATTGGCATATTTTCGGTATAGAAAGTCGTAATTTGAAACTGAAAATAGGTGCAGAGAGTCAGAATTCGGATAAAAAATCACGCTCAGGAGTCAAATTTCCGACATTTCGAAAACTGCAGGGGATTTGGGCAAAATACGACCCATCGCCGTTTACAGTAATTGGCATATTTTCGGTATGAAACATCGTAATTTGAAACGGAAAATTGGTGCAGAGAGTCAGAATTTGGCTCAAAAATCACGCTCAGGAGTAAAATTTCCGACATTTCAGACATTTTAAAAACTGCAGGGGGGTTTGGGCAAAATATGACCCATCGTAGTTTTCAGTAATTGGCATATTTTCGGTATAAAAAGTCGTAATATGAAACTGAAAATAGGTGCAGAGAGTCAGAATTCGGATAAAAAATCACGCTCAGGAGTCAAATTTCCGACATTTCAGACATTTTGAAAACGGCAGGGGGGTTTGGGCAAAATATGACCCATTGCTGTTTACAGTAATTGGCATATTTTCGGTATGAAACGTCGTAATTTGAAACTGAAAATAGATGCAGAGAGTCAGCATTCGGCTCATAAATCACGCTCAGGAGTCAAATTTCCGACATTTAGGACATTTTAAAAACTGCAGGGGGGTTTGGGCAAAATATGACCCGTCGCCGTTTTCAGTAATTGGCATATTTTCGGTATGAAAATTCGTAATTTGAAACTGAAAATAGGTGCAGAGAGTCAGAATTCGGCTCAAAAATCACGCTCAGGAGTCAAATTTCCGACATTTCAGACATTTTGAAAACTGCAGGGGGGCTTGGGCAAAATATGACCCATTGCCGTTTTCAGTAATTGGCATATTTTGGGTATAAAAATTCGTAATTTGAAACTGAAAATAGGTGCAGAGAGTCAGAATTCGGATAAAAAATCACGCTCAGGAGTCAAATTTAAGACATTTCAGACATTTTGAAAACTGCAGGGGGGTTTGGGCAAAATATGACCCATCGCTGTTTACAGTAATTGGCATATTTTCGGTATGAAACGTCGTAATTTGAAACTGAAAATAGGTGCAGAGAGTCAAAATTCGGCTCGAAAATCATGCTCAGGAGTCAAATTTCCGACATTTCAGATATTTTGGAAACTGCAGGGGGGGTTTGGGCAAAATATAACCCATTGCCATTTTCAGTAATTGGCATATTTTCGGTATAAAAAGTCGTAATTTGAAACTGAAAATAGGTGCAGAGAGTCAGAATTCGGCTCAAAAATCACGCTCAAGAGTCAAATTTCCGACATTTCACACATTTTGAAAACTGCAGGGGGGTTTGGGCAAAATATGACCCCATCGCTGTTTTCAGTAATTGGCATATTTTCGGTATAAAAATTCGTAATTTGAAACTGAAAATAGGTGCAGAGAGTCAGAATTCGGCTCAAAAATCACGCTCAGGAGTCAAATTTCCGACATTTCAGACATTTTAAAAACTGCAGGGGGGTTTGGGCAGAATATGACCTATCGCCGTTTTCAGTAATTGGCATATTTTCGGTATAAAAAGTCGTTATTTGAAACTGAAAATAGGTGCAGAGAGTCAAAATTCGGCTCAAAAATCATGCTCAGGAGTCAAATTTCCGACATTTCAGAAATTTTGAAAACTGCAGGGGGGTTTGGGCAAAATATGACCCATCGGCGTTTTCAGTAATTGGCATATTTTCGGTATGAAACGTCGTAATTTGAAACTGAAAATAGGTGCAGAGAGTCAGAATTCGGCTCAAAAATCACGCTCAGGAGTCAAATTTCCGACATTTCAGACATTTTGAAAATTGCAGGGGGGTTTGGGCAAAATATGACCCATCGGAGTTTACAGTAATTGGCATATTTTCGGCATGAAACTTCGTAATTTGAAACTGAAAATAGATGCAGAGAGTCAGAATTCGGCTAAAAAATCACGCTCAGGAGTCAAATTTCTGACATTTCAGACATTTTAAAAACTGCAGGGGGGTTTGGGCAAAATATGACCCATCGCTGTTTTCAGTAATTGGCATATTTTGGGTATAAAAAGTCGTAATTTGTGACTGAAAATAGGTGCAGAGAGTCAGAATTCGGCACAAAAATCATGCTCAGGAGTAAAATTTCCGACATTTCAGACATTTGAAAACTGCAGGGGGGTTTGGGCAATATATGACCCATCGCTGTGTTCAGTAATTGGCATATTTTCGGTATGAAACGTCGTAATATGAAACTGAAAATAGGTGCAGAGAGTCAGAATTCGGATAAAAAATCACGCTCAGGAGTCAAATTTCCGACATTTCAGACATTTTGAAACGGCAGGGGGGTTTGGGCAAAATGTGACCCATTGCTGTTTACAGTAATTGGCATATTTTCGGTATGAAACGTCGTAATTTGAAACTGAAAATAGATGCAGAGAGTCAGCATTCGGCTCATAAATCACGCTCAGGAGTCAAATTTCCGACATTTAGGACATTTTAAAAACTGCAGGGGGGTTTGGGCAAAATATGACCCGTCGCCGTTTTCAGTAATTGGCATATTTTCGGTATGAAAATTCGTAATTGAAACTGAAAATAGGTGCAGAGAGTCAGAATTCGGCTCAAAAATCACGCTCAGGAGTCAAATTTCCGACATTTCAGACATTTTGAAAACTGCAGGGGGGCTTGGGCAAAATTGACCCATTGCCGTTTTCAGTAATTGCATTTTGGGTATAAAATTCGTAATTTGAAACTGAAAATAGGTGCAGAGAGTCAGAATTCGGCTAAAAAATCACGCTCAGGAGTCAAATTTCGACATTTCAGACATTTGAAAACTGCAGGGGGGTTTGGGCAGAATATGACCTATCGCCGTTTTCAGTAATTGGCATATTTTCGGTATAAAAAGTCGTTATTTGAAACTGAAAATAGGTGCAGAGAGTCAAAATTCGGCTCAAAAATCATGCTCAGGAGTCAAAATTTCCGACATTTAGGAAATTTTGAAAACTGCAGGGGGGTTTGGGCAAAATGACCCTAGGCGTTTTCAGTAATTGGCATATTTCGGTATGAAACGTCGTAATTTGAAACTGAAAATAGGTGCAGAGAGTCAGAATTCGGCTCAAAAAATCACGCTCAGGAGTCAAATTTCCGACATTTCAGACATTTTGAAAAGTGCAGGGGGTTTGGCAAAATATGACCCATCGGCGTTTACAGTAATTGGCATATTTTCGGCATGAAACTTCGTAATTTGAAACTGAAAATATATGCAGAGAGTCAGAATTCGGCTAAAAAATCACGCTCAGGAGTCAAATTTCTGACATTTCAGACATTTTAAAAACTGCAGGGGGGTTTGGGCAAAATATGACCCATCGCTGTTTTCAGTAATTGGCATATTTTCGGTATAAAAAGTCGTAATTGTGACTGAAAATAGGTGCAGAGAGTCAGAATTCGGGACAAAAATCATGCTCAGGAGTAAAATTTCCGACATTTCAGACATTTTGAAAACTGCAGGGGGGTTTGGGCAAAATATGACCCATCGCTGTGTTCAGTAATTGGCATATTTTCGGTATGAAACGTCGTAATATGAAACTGAAAATTAGGTGCAGAGAGTCAGAATTCGGATAAAAAATCACGCTCAGGAGTCAAATTTCGACATTTCAGACATTTTGAAAACGGCAGGGGGGTTTGGGCAAAATATGACCCATTGCTGTTTACAGTAATTGGCAATATTTTCGGTATGAAACGTCGTAATTTGAAACTGAAAATAGATGCAGAGAGTCAGCATTCGGCTCATAAATCACGCTCAGGAGTCAAATTTCCGACATTTAAGGACATTTTAAAAACTGCAGGGGGGTTTGGGCAAAATATGACCCGTCGCCGTTTTCAGTATTTGGCATATTTTCGGTATGAAAATTCGTAATTTGAAACTGAAAATAGGTGCAGAGAGTCAGAATTCGGCTCAAAAATCACGCTCAGGAGTCAAATTTCCGACATTTCAGACATTTTGAAAACTGCAGGGGGAGGCTTGGGCAAAATATGACCCATTGCCGTTTTCAGTAATTGGCATATTTTGGGTATAAAAATTCGTAATTTGAAACTGAAAATAGGTGCAGAGAGTCAGAATTCGGATAAAAAATCACGCTCAGGAGTCAAATTTAAGACATTTCAGACATTTTGAAAACTGCAGGGGGGTTTGGGCAAAATATGACCCATCGCTGTTTACAGTAATTGGCATATTTTCGGTATGAAACGTCGTAATTTGAAACTGAAAATAGGTGCAGAGAGTTAAAATTCGGCTCGAAAATCATCCTCAGGAGTCAAATTTCCGACATTTCAGATATTTTGGAAACTGCAGGGGGGTTTGGGCAAAATAACCCATTGCCATTTTCAGTAATTGGCATATTTTCGGTATAAAAAGTCGTAATTTGAAACTGAAAATAGGTGCAGAGAGTCAGAATTCGGCTCAAAAATCACGCTCAAGAGTCAAATTTCCGACATTTCACACATTTTGAAAACTGCAGGGGGGTTTGGGCAAAATATGACCCATCGCTGTTTTCAGTAATTGGCATATTTTCGGTATAAAAATTCGTAATTTGAAACTGAAAATAGGTGCAGAGAGTCAGAATTCGGCTCAAAAATCACGCTCAGGAGTCAAATTTCCGACATTTCAGACATTTTAAAAACTGCAGGGGGGTTTGGGCAATATGACCTATCGCCGTTTTCAGTAATTGGCATATTTTCGGTATAAAAAGTCGGATTTGAAACTGAAAATAGGTGCAGAGAGTCAAAATTCGGCTCAAAAATCATGCTCAGGAGTCAAATTTCCGACATTTCAGAATTTTGAAAACTGCAGGGGGGTTTGGGCAAAATATGACCCATCGGCGTTTTCAGTAATTGGCATATTTTCGGTATGAAACGTCGTAATTTGAAACTGAAAATAGGTGCAGAGAGTCAGAATTCGGCTCAAAAATCACGCTCAGGAGTCAAATTTCCGACATTTCAGACATTTTGAAAATTGCAGGGGGGTTTGGGCAAAATATGACCCATCGGCGTTTACAGTAATTGGCATATTTTCGGCATGAAACTTCGTAATTTGAAACTGAAAATAGATGCAGAGAGTCAGAATTCGGCTAAAAAATCACGCTCAGGAGTCAAATTTCTGACATTTCAGACATTTTAAAAACTGCAGGGGGGTTTGGGCAAAATATGACCCATCGCTGTTTTCAGTAATTGGCATATTTTGGGTATAAAAAGTCGTAATTTGTGACTGAAAATAGGTGCAGAGAGTCAGAATTCGGCACAAAAATCATGCTCAGGAGTAAAATTTCCGACATTTCAGACATTTTGAAAACTGCAGGGGGGTTTGGGCAATATATGACCCATCGCTGTGTTCAGTAATTGGCATATTTTCGGTATGAAACGTCGTAATATGAAACTGAAAATAGGTGCAGAGAGTCAGAATTCGGATAAAAAATCACGCTCAGGAGTCAAATTTCCGACATTTCAGACATTTTGAAAACGGCAGGGGGGTTTGGGCAAAATATGACACATTGCTGTTTACAGTAATTGGCATATTTTCGGTATGAAACGTCGTAATTTGAAACTGAAAATAGATGCAGAGAGTCAGCATTCGGCTCATAAATCACGCTCAGGAGTCAAATTTCCGACATTTAGGACATTTTAAAAACTGCAGGGGGGTTTGGGCAAAATATGACCCGTCGCCGTTTTCAGTAATTGGCATATTTTCGGTATGAAAATTCGTAATTTGAAACTGAAAATAGGTGCAGAGAGTCAGAATTCGGCTCAAAAATCACGCTCAGGAGTCAAATTTCCGACATTTCAGACATTTTGAAAACTGCAGGGGGGCTTGGGCAAAATATGACCCATTGCCGTTTTCAGTAATTGGCATATTTTGGGTATAAAAATTCGTAATTTGAAACTGAAAATAGGTGCAGAGAGTCAGAATTCGGATAAAAAATCACGCTCAGGAGTCAAATTTAAGACATTTCAGACATTTTGAAAACTGCAGGGGGGTTTGGGCAAAATATGACCCATCGCTGTTTACAGTAATTGGCATATTTTCGGTATGAAACGTCGTAATTTGAAACTGAAAATAGGTGCAGAGAGTCAAAATTCGGCTCGAAAATCATGCTCAGGAGTCAAATTTCCGACATTTCAGATATTTTGGAAACTGCAGGGGGGGTTTGGGCAAAATATAACCCATTGCCATTTTCAGTAATTGGCATATTTTCGGTATAAAAAGTCGTAATTTGAAACTGAAAATAGGTGCAGAGAGTCAGAATTCGGCTCAAAAATCACGCTCAAGAGTCAAATTTCCGACATTTCACATTTTGAAAACTGCAGGGGGGTTTGGGCAAAATATGACCCATCGCTGTTTTCAGTAATTGGCATATTTTCGGTATAAAAATTCGTAATTTGAAACTGAAAATAGGTGCAGAGAGTCAGAATTCGGCTCAAAAATCACGCTCAGGAGTCAAATTTCCGACATTTCAGACATTTTAAAAACTGCAGGGGGGTTTGGGCAGAATATGACCTATCGCCGTTTTCAGTAATTGGCATATTTTCGGTATAAAAAGTCGTTATTTGAAACTGAAAATAGGTGCAGAGAGTCAAAATTCGGCTCAAAAATCATGCTCAGGAGTCAAATTTCCGACATTTCAGAAATTTTGAAAACTGCAAGGGGGTTTGGGCAAAATATGACCCATCGGCGTTTTCAGTAATTGGCATATTTTCGGTATGAAACTTCGTAATTTGAAACTGAAAATAGGTGCAGAGAGTCAGAATTCGGCTCAAAAATCACGCTCCGGAGTCAAATTTCCGACATTTCAGACATTTTAAAAACTGCAGGGGGTTTGGGCAAAATATGACCCAATGCCGTTTCAGTAATTGGCATATTTTCGGTATGAAACGTCGTAATTTGAAACTGAAAATAGGTGCAGAGAGTCAGAATTCGGCTAAAAAATCACGCTCAGGAGTCAAATTTCCGACATTTCAGACATTTCAAAAACTGCAGGGGGTTTGGGCAAAATATGACCCATCGCCGTTTACAGTAATTGGCATATTTTCGGTATGAAACGTCGTAATTTGAAACTGAAAATAGGTGCAGAGAGTCAGAATTCGGCTCAAAAATCACGCTCTGGAGTCAAATTTCCGACATTTCAGACATTTTAAAAACTGCAGGGGGGTTTGGGCAAAATATGACCCATCGCAGTTTTCAGTAATTGGCATATTTTCGGTATGAAAAGTCGTAATTTGAAACTGAAAATAGGTGCTGAGAGTCAGAATTCGGCTCAAAAATCACGCTCAGGAGTCAAATTTCCGACATTTCAGACATTTTGAAAACTGCAGGGGGGTTTGGGCAAAATATGACCCAATGCCGTTTTCAGTAATTGGCATATTTTCGGTATGAAACGTCGTAATTTGAAACTGAAAATAGGTGCAGAGAGTCAGAATTCGGCTCAAAAATCACGCTCAGGAGTCAAATTTCCGACATTTCAGACATTTTGAAAACTGCAGGGGGGTTTGGGCAAAATATGACCCATCGGCGTTTACAGTAATTGGCATATTTTCGGTATGAAACTTCGTAATTTGAAACTAAAAATAGATGCAAAGAGTCAGAATTCGGTTCAAAAATCACGCTCAGTAATCAAATTTCCGACATTTCAGACATTTTAAAAACTGGGGGGTTTGGGCAAAATATGACCCATCGCCGTTTTCAGTAATTGGCATATTTTTGGTATGAAAAGTTGTAATTTGAAACTGAAAATAGGTGCAGAGAGTCAGAATTCGGCTCAGAAATCACGCTCAGGGTCAAATTTCAGACATTTCAGACATTTTGAATACTGCAGGGGGGTTTAGGCAAAATATGACCCATCGCCGTTTTCAGTAATTGGCATATTTTGGGTATAAAAAGTCGTAATTTGAAACTGAAAATAGGTGCAGAGAGTCTGAATTCGGATAAAAAATCACGCTCAGGAGTCAAATTTCCGACATTTCAGACATTTTTAAAACTGCAGGGGGGTTTGGGCAAAATATGACCCATCGCCGTTTTCAGTAATTGGCATATTTTCGGTATGAAAATTCGTAATTTGAAACTAAAAATAGGTGCAGAGAGTCAGAATTCGGCTCAAAAATCAGGCTCAGGAGTCAAATTTCCGACATTTCAGACATTTTAAAAACTGCAGGGGGGTTTGGGCAAAATATGACCCATCGTAGTTTTCAGTAATTGGCATATTTTCGGTATAAAAAGTCGTAATTTGAAACTGAAAATAGGTGCAGAGAGTCAGAATTCGGATAAAAAATCACGCTCAGGAGTCAAATTTCCGACATTTCGAAAACTGCAGGGGGTTTGGGCAAAATATGACCCATCGCCGTTTACAGTAATTGGCATATTTTCGGTATGAAACGTCGTAATTTGAAACGGAAAATAGGTGCAGAGAGTCAGAATTGGCTCAAAAATCACGCTCAGGAGTAAAATTTCCGACATTTCAGACATTTTAAAAACTGCAGGGGGGTTAGGGCAAAATATGACCCATCGTAGTTTTCAGTAATTGGCATATTTTCGGTATAAAAAGTCGTAATTTGAAACTGAAAATAGGTGCAGAGAGTCAGAATTCGGCTCAAAAATCACGATCAGGAGTCAAATTTCCGACATTTCAGACATTTTGAAAACTGCAGGGGGGTTTGGGCAAAATATGACCATCGCCGTTTTCAGTAATTGGCATATTTTGGGTATAAAAAGTCGTAATTTGAGACTGAAAATAGGTGCAGAGAGTTAGAATTCAGATAAAAAATCACGCTCAGGAGTCAAATTTCCGACATTTCAGACATTTTGAAAACTGCAGGGGGTTTGGGCAAAATATGACCCATCGCTGTGTTCAGTAATTGGCATATTTTCGGTATGAAAATTCGTAATTTGAAACTGAAAATAGGTGCATTTTGTCAGAATTAGGCTCAAAAATCACGCTCAGGAGTCAAATTTCCGGCATTTCAGACATTTTGAAAACTGCAGGGGGGGTTTGGGCAAAATATGACCCATCGCAGTTTTCAGTAATTGGCATATTTTCGGTATGAAAAGTCGTAATTTGAAACTGAAAATAGGTGCTGAGAGTCAGAATTCGGCTCAAAAATTACGCTCAGAAGTCAAATTTCCAGCATTTCAGACATTTTGAAAACTGCAGGGGGGTTTGGGCAAAATATGACCCAATGCCGTTTTCAGTAATTGGCATATTTTCGGTATGAAACGTCGTAATTTGAAACTGAAAATAGGTGCAGAGAGTCAGAATTCGGCTCAAAAATCACGCTCAGGAGTCAAATTTCCGACATTTCAGACATTTTGAAAACTGCAGGGGGGTTTGGGCAAAATATGACCCATCGGCGTTTACAGTAATTGGCATATTTTCGGTATGAAACTTCGTAATTTGAAACTAAAAATAGATGCAAAGAGTCAGAATTCGGTTCAAAAATCACGCTCAGTAATCAAATTTCCGACATTTCAGACATTTTAAAAACTGCGGGGGGTTTGGGCAAAATATGACCCATCGCCGTTTTCAGTAATTGGCATATTTTTGGTATGAAAAGTTGTAATTTGAAACTGAAAATAGGTGCAGAGAGTCAGAATTCGGCTCAGAAATCACGCTCAGGGTCAAATTTCAGACATTTCAGACATTTTGAATACTGCAGGGGGGTTTGGGCAAAATATGACCCATCGCCGTTTTCAGTAATTGGCATATTTTGGGTATAAAAAGTCGTAATTTGAAACTGAAAATAGGTGCAGAGAGTCTGAATTCGGATAAAAAATCACGCTCAGGAGTCAAATTTCCGACATTTCAGACATTTTTAAAACTGCAGGGGGGTTTGGGCAAAATATGACCCATCGCCGTTTTCAGTAATTGGCATATTTTCGGTATGAAAATTCGTAATTTGAAACTAAAAATAGGTGCAGAGAGTCAGAATTCGGCTCAAAAATCAGGCTCAGGAGTCAAATTTCCGACATTTCAGACATTTTAAAAACTGCAGGGGGGTTTGGGCAAAATATGACCCATCGTAGTTTTCAGTAATTGGCATATTTTCGGTATAAAAAGTCGTAATTTGAAACTGAAAATAGGTGCAGAGAGTCAGAATTCGGATAAAAAATCACGCTCAGGAGTCAAATTTCCGACATTTCGAAAACTGCAGGGGGTTTGGGCAAAATATGACCCATCGCCGTTTACAGTAATTGGCATATTTTCGGTATGAAACGTCGTAATTTGAAACGGAAAATAGGTGCAGAGAGTCAGAATTTGGCTCAAAAATCACGCTCAGGAGTAAAATTTCCGACATTTCAGACATTTTAAAAACTGCAGGGGGGTTAGGGCAAAATATGACCCATCGTAGTTTTCAGTAATTGGCATATTTTCGGTATAAAAAGTCGTAATTTGAAACTGAAAATAGGTGCAGAGAGTCAGAATTCGGCTCAAAAATCACGCTCAGGAGTCAAATTTCCGACATTTCAGACATTTTGAAAACTGCAGGGGGTTTGGGCAAAATATGACCCATCGCCGTTTTCAGTAATTGGCATATTTTGGGTATAAAAAGTCGTAATTTGAGACTGAAAATAGGTGCAGAGAGTTAGAATTCAGATAAAAAATCACGCTCAGGAGTCAAATTTCCGACATTTCAGACATTTTGAAAACTGCAGGGGGGTTTGGGCAAAATATGACCCATCGCTGTGTTCAGTAATTGGCATATTTTCGGTATGAAAATTCGTAATTTGAAACTGAAAATAGGTGCATTTTGTCAGAATTAGGCTCAAAAATCACGCTCAGGAGTCAAATTTCCGGCATTTCAGACATTTTGAAAACTGCATTGGGGTTTGGGCAAAATATGACCCATCGCCGTTTTCAGTAATTGGCATATTTTGCATATAAAAAGTCGTAATTTGAAACTGAAAATAGGTTCAGACAGTCAGAATTCGGATAAAAAATCACGCTCAGGAGTCAAATTTCTGACATTTCAGACATTTTGAAAACTGCAGGGGGGTTTGGGCAAAATATGACCCATCGCCGCTTACAGTAATTGGCATATTTTCCGTATGAAACGTCGTAATTTGAAACTGAAAAGAGGTGCAGAGAGTCAGAATTCGGCTCAAAAATCACGCTCAGGAGTAAAATTTCCGACATTTCAGACATTTTAAAAACTGCAGGGGGGTTTGGGCAAAATATGACCCATCGCTGTTTTCAGTAATTGGCATATTTTGGGTATAAAAAGTCGTAATTTGAAACTGAAAATAGGTGCAGAGAGTCAGAATTCGGCACAAAAATCATGCTCAGGAGTCAAATTTTCGACATTTCAGATATTTTGAAAACTGCAGGGGGTTTGGGCAAAATATGACCCATCGCCGTTTTCAGTAATTAGCATTTTTTGGGTATAAAAAGTCGTAATTTGAAACTGAAAATAGGCGCAGAGAGTCAGAATTCGGATAAAAAATCACGCTCAGGAGTCAAATTTCCGACATTTCAGACATTTTGAAAACTGCAGGGGGTTTGGGCAAAATATGACCCATCGTCGCGTACAGTAATTGGCATATTTTCGGTATGAAATTCGTAATTTGAAACTGAAAATAGGTGCAGAGAGTCAGAATTCGGCTAAAAATCACGCTCAGGAGTCAAATTTCCGACATTTCAGACATTTTGAAAACTGCAAGGGGGTTTGGGCAAAATATGACCCATCGCTGTTTTCAGTAATTGGCATATTTTCGGTATAGAAAGTCGTAATTTGAAACTGAAAATAGGTGCAGAGAGTCAGAATTCGGATAAAAAATCACGCTCAGGAGTCAAATTTCCGACATTTCAGACATTTCGAAAACTGCAGGGGGTTTGGGCAAAATATGACCCATCGCCGTTTACAGTAATTTGCATATTTTCGGTATGAAACATCGTAATTTGAAACTGAAAATAGGTGCAGAGAGTCAAAATTCGGATAAAAAATCACGCTCAGGAGTCAAATTTCCGACATTTCAGACATTTTGAAAACGGCAGGGGGGTTTGGGCAAAATATGACCCATCGGCGTTTACAGTAATTGGCATATTTTCGGTATGAAACGTCGTAATTTGAAACTGAAAATAGATGCAGAGAGTCAGCATTCGGCTCATAAATCACGCTCAGGAGTCAAATTTCCGACATTTAGGACATTTTAAAAACTGCAGGGGGGTTTGGGCAAAATATGACCCGTCGCTGTTTTCAGTAATTGGCATATTTTCGGTATGAAAATTCGTAATTTGAAACTGAAAATAGGTGCAGAGAGTCAGAATTCGGCTCAAAAATCACGCTCAGGAGTCAAATTTCCGACATTTCAGACATTTTGAAAACTGCAGGGGGTCTTGGGCAAAATATGACCCATTGCCGTTTTCAGTAATTGGCATATTTTGGATGTATAAAAATTCGTAATTTGAAACTGAAAATAGGTGCAGAGAGTCAGAATTCGGCTCAAAAATCACGCTCAAGAGCCAAATTTCCGACATTTCACACATTTTGAAAACTGCAGGGGGGTTTGGGCAAAATATGACCCCATCGCTGTTTTCAGTAATTGGCATATTTTCGGTATGAAACGTCGTAATTTGAAACTGAAAATAGGTGCAGAGAGTCAAAATTCGGCTCGAAAATCATGCTCAGGAGTCAAATTTCCGACATTTCAGATATTTTGGAAACTGCAGGGGGGGTTTGGGCAAAATATAACCCATTGCCATTTTCAGTAATTGGCATATTTTCGGTATAAAAAGTCGTAATTTGAAACTGAAAATAGGTGCAGAGAGTCAGAATTCGGCTCAAAAATCACGCTCAGGAGTAAAATTTCCGACATTTCAGACATTTTAAAAACTGCAGGGGGGTTTGGGCAAAATATGACCCATCGCTGTTTTCAGTAATTGGCATATTTTGGGTATAAAAATTCGTAATTTGAAACTGAAAATAGGTGCAGAGAGTCAGAATTCGGCTCAAAAATCACGCTCAAGAGTCAAATTTCCGACATTTCACACATTTTAAAAACTGCAGGGGGGTTTGGGCAAAATATGACCTATCGCCGTTTTCAGTAATTGGCATATTTTCGGTATAAAAAGTCGTTATTTGAAACTGAAAATAGGTGCAGAGAGTCAGAATTCGGCTCAAAAATCATGCTCAGGAGTCAAATTTCCGACATTTCAAACATTTGGAAAACTGCAAGGGGGTTTGGCAAAAATGTCCCATCGCTGTTTTCAGTAATTGGCATATTTTCGGTATAGAAAGTCGTAATTTGAAACTGAAAATAGGTGCAGAGAGTCAGAATTCGGATAAAAAATCACGCTCACGAGTCAAATTTGACATTTCGAAAACTGCAGGGGGTTTGGGCAAAATATGACCCGTCGCCGTTTAGAGTAATTGGCATATTTTCGGTATGAAACGTCGTAATTTGAAACGGAAAATAGGTGCAGAGAGTCAGAATTTGGCTCAAAAATCCGCTCAGGAGTAAAATTTCCGACATTTCAGACATTTTAAAAACTGCAGGGGGGATTGGGCAAAATAT